>NC_142310.1:29002500-29302500 GCF_054855325.1 Carica papaya | reverse complement strand
CCTTCCCGAAGCTGTCGACAGTGATCTTAAACGTGCTTTCCGGAGCCAAATACGGCAACTTACACTCGTCGGGGTAACTTTTGATGGCCTCTTCCAGTTCTTCGTAGTTATTTCCTTCTCCCCAGAGCTCATAGATTCCCTTCACAAGAATACCTGCAAAAATCTCGAATATAATATATGAGAAAGTGTAATCACTTGAGCGATCCAGAAAAGCTAAGCATGAGGAATTGAAGGTTACTACTTACTCCGGTTGGCGATGCTCCGGGCGACGTCCTCCGACGGGAGATTGACGAGATGGAAAGGAGAGTCTGGGTGGTGATGCAAGGGAAGCCGCCATTCCAGGTCCTGGTCCTGCTTCCCAAATAGCTCTGCCAGAGACTCTACTTCTGGCTTTCTGTAATCTAACAATCTGTGGTAGAAGACGCAGAGGTACCACATGTTTCGATTACACTGCTAAAATACTAGAAAGGAAGGCTGTGAGAAAGAAAGAAGAAGAAGAAGAATGGTGAAGCTGACCAGTCTAGCAAGCTCCAAGCAAGGCTGCAGAGTCTGCAATAATCAACTTTTCAAAACCCAAAACCCTTTTCGCCCAACTGCCTGCCTCAGCACTATGCCTGCCTTCCAGACACCCCAAAAAATGAGCCGAGCCCAAGCGTTGATTGGTTAATACATACATTAACATATACCTACAGTATATAATATTATATATTATAATATATTATTCATATAGTTTTTTCTTACATGCACCCATTCCTAGCAAGTAACCAACCTATCACAAAATTTATCTCTTTAATAACTATAGATTAGACATGATTAAATAGCATTGGACAAGATTAATTTGGGTTATACATGTTAGATATGATCATGCAACATTATATTGGATTACATGCATTTAAATAAGATTTGAGTTTAGAATTACCAACTAAGTGTAAGATTATATTATATCCTGCATTATTTATTATATAAAAATATATATATATATATATATAATCTTATTATAAAAATAACAATAGATATCATATCTAACAAAGTTGAGTTTCTCTCTCTCTGGCTTATATAATATAAGTTGGTGAAGGTGGATGAGATTGAGTTGATTCCTTATTTCTTATATGTATTAAATTTTTATAACACAAAGATGAATTATTTTATTTACAAATATAGCAGTAAAAAGTTAAATAATGTTATATTTAGTTGTTTAAGAATTCGAACATTATAATAAGATATATTAAGTTATGTTCTAGAATATATATATACATATATATATTTTACATTTGTTAATTTATCAATTTTTTCTAATGTTTTACTAGGAAAATGTACATAAGAATAAATAAAAATTTTGTTCTTATTTTATAAAGTATTAATGTTCTTCGTAGATATAAATTCTTAAATACTAATTTAATAATAATTTATTTTTAATTTAATTAGATTCTGTGTTAATTAGTTTAGTATAAAACTTTGTTAGTAATCGTTATTGTTTTTAGAATTTTTTAAGTATTTAGCAATTATTTTGTAATACCCAAATTTATTTAATTTTAAATTAAATTAATTAAAAATATAATTTTTTAATTTTAATTTATGTAAAAATGAAGGAAATGTGATGTATGATGAAATTGAAAATAATTTAGAGAAAAATTGGTGAAATTTTGGATTCTGGAGGTATTTTTGAAAGAAAAATAAAAAATCCGAGGTGTAACGACTCCGGAAATCCAAATAAAAATATATAATAATTTAAGTGCGGAACCAAAATAAAATGCTAAAGTTTACATTCCTTACATAATAACTTAAAAGTACTAAATAATATTACAGAATAAATTCTCTGAATGAAATACGAAAAACCAAAACTCATTGGCGACGGGACTCTCCGGTGCGACGACTCCTCAGGCTCACATTGCAGTTGCGTGTTTCGCTTCGGTCAATCTGTAGAGAAGAAAACGGTGATCACAACAGTGAAAAAATTACGCGAAACGAGAATCGGAAAGGGCTTCATCGGAGGCAGTTTGTGAAATTCCCTGCGGTGGTGGCACCGGGCTTCGTCGGTATTTTTTGGCCAATTGGTCAATCATTTCACTCCGATTTGGCTATGGGTGAGCTTAAAATTGAATTTCATGCAAAAAGAAAAGTTTTTGCCTTTTTTGGCGGTTAGAAAAGTTCTGATGCGGCGGCGGGTAGCGATGGTCGGCTCCCCGATGGCTGAGTCATCTTCTCCGACGAGGGGTTCTAGCGGTTAGGGTTAGGGTTTGGTGCGGATGGGGTTATTTATAGCCATCCGCTTTTTATCTGGGTCATCCATCGCGTTTGATCTGAACCGTCCGATCGTGATTAAATAGGGAGTAAATCTGGATCGTTTATTGCGATCCAATATGGGTCGTCCATCGCGATTTACTATGGGCCATCCGATCGTTTTTAATCTGGCCGTTCGATTGTGTTTGGAAGGGAGCACATCTGGGCCGTCCATGCGCGCGGGAACAGACCTCAGTCGTTTGATCGCGCGCATGCGAATCGCCCACGTGGCCCCCGCGTGGCCTCCCGCGTTAGCGCCTCTGCCACTTGGCGTGTTCTAGTTGGTGGGGGTTGCTGACCAGGCGTCTGACGTGGTAAGTTTTTTCTAAATTATGTTTTGACCTCCGATTTTCAATTTTTCTTTCAAAAATACCATCATAATCCAATTTTTCACCCCTTTTTCTCAAAATTGTTTTCAGTTTAATCTTCCATCAATTTTACTCCATCTTTTTCATTAAAATAAAATAAAATAAATATAAAAAAATTATATTTATTAATTATAAAAAAAAAAGATTTTGATGGGTGTTATAACTCTCTCCCCCATAAAAGAAATTTGGTCCCTCAAATTTGTCTCTCACTCTCAATCAAATAGCTGGGGATACTGGACTTTAAAGTATGATTCTAACTCTCATATAGCCTCATTCGGTGTGTGGTTCTATCATATAACCTTTATAAAGGAAATTTTTTGGTTGCGAACTAATCTGCTCTTTCGATCTACAATGTCGACTAGTACCTCATTGTAGGATAGATCCTCCTGTAGTGGAAGAGACTCGTGGGCCAAGACATGAAAGGGGTCCGGGTTGTACTTGCGTAGCATGGACACATGAAACACATTGTGGATCTTGAAAAGTTCTAGATGCAGTGCTAGTCTGTAGGCGGCGGTACTAATTCTGTCTAAAACTTCAAATGGTCTAATAAATCAGGATTTCAGTTTTTCCCTCCTGCCGAATCTACTAAATTTCTTGAAATGAGTAACCTTAAGGAACACCCAATTGCATTTCTCAAATTTCAAATCTCTCATCCGGGTGTCTGCATAACTCTTCTACCTGCTCTGAGTGGTCTGAATGTTCTTCCTGATCTTAACTATTTTGGATATAATCTCCTCTACCATATCTAGACCGAATAGTTTTCTATCGCTCACTTCTTCCCAACAAATCGGCGATCTGCATGGGCGCCCATATAACGCCTCATACGGAGCCATGTCAATACTCGCTTGGTAACTGTTCTTGTAGCGAGCTCTATCAATGGTAGATGGTCATCCTAATGGCCCCCGAAGTTAAGGATACAAGCTCGGAGCATATCCTCAAGTATATAAATTATCTTTTTTTATTGTCCATCGGTCTGAGGGTGGAATGTTGTACTAAGGGATAGCTTCGTTCCCATGGCTTGTTGAAAACTATTCTAAAATCGAGAAGTGAACCTGGTTTCTATCGAACACTACTGTCACTGGCACTCCTTGCAATCTGACTATTTTTCGAATATACATTCTTGCTAACTTATCCAAAGGATCGATCATCCTGATGGCTAAGAAGTGGAAAAACTTGGTAAGCCAGTCAACAATTACCCAGATGACTTCATATCTTAAGTGTGCCTTAGGTAATCCTGTCACGAAGTCCATAGTGATATCTTCTCACTTCCATTCTGGGATCGGTAATGGCTGAAGTAGCCCGCCTGGGCATTAATGCTCTGTCTTGACATGTTGACATACCAAACACTTAGGAATAAAGTCAGCTATATCTTTTTTCATCCTGTTTTACCAAAATCGGGGTCGCATATTTTGGTACATTTTAGTGCTTCTGGGATGCATTGCAAACTTTGAGTTATGGGCATCTGTCATGATGTCCCTTTTTAACTCGCTGTCACCTGGAACACACACCATGTCCTGGAATCTGAGCAACCCATCGACAGAGACACAAAATTCTAAGTTAACTCTATGTTATGCATATCTCTTGAGGGCTACTATGACAGAATCGGCAAACTGAGCTTCCCTTATTGTCTGGATTAACTCAAGCTGAATGGTCAGGTAACCCAAATATGTGATTTTCCTCAAGTCCTGAAGCCGTACTTGTTGTGTGGCCCCAATCTGTCTGCATTCTGAAACCATCAAATGAGGTAATATGCCTGTACTTTTTCTACTGAGTGCATCGGCTACCACGTTGTTCTTACCCGGATGACACAAGATGTCGCAATCATAGTCCTTAAGAAGTTTTATCCACCTTCTCTGATGCATGTTGAGATCCTTTTGAGTGAATATGTGTTTCAAACTCTTGTAATCGGTATAGATCTGAAAGGTCTCTCCATACAAATAATGGTGTTAAGTCTTCAAGGTGTGTATGATTGCGCTAAGCTCTAAGTCATGGGTGTGATAGTTTTTCTCATGACTCTTCAACTGTCTAGACCCATAGGGTATGACATTCCCATGCTGCATTAAAATACAACTCAGGCCTAGATAGAAGGCATCACTGTAAACTATATATCTCCCCGATCCATTCGATAAGGCCAGCACAGGTGCAGTAGTCAGCCGCTTCTTTAGTTCTAAAAATTTTCTTTCACAGTCCTCATTCCACTCAAACTTGACATTCTTCTTTATAAGTCGGGTCAGGGGAACAGCTAGGCTAGAAAATCCTTTCACAAACCTGCAGTAATAGCCCGTCATTCCCAAAAAGCTATGAATCTCCTTAACTGATGTCAATTTCTCCCAGTAGAGTACTGCTTCAACCTTTTCAGGTTCATTAATACTCCATCATTTGATATGATGTGTCCCAAGAAGGTGGTCTGCTCAAGCCAAAATTCACACTTACTCAACTTTGCAAATAACTTCTTTCCTCTAAGAACCTGCAAAACCTGAGCTAAATGGTGAGCATGTTCATCTCTGCTTTTTGAATAAACTAGGATGTCATCGATGAACACGATAATAAATTAATCCAAGAATTGTCTGAAGACCCTATTCATCAAGTCTATGAAGATGGCTGGGGCGTTGGTTAGCCCAAATGGCATGAACAGGAACTCATAGTATCCGTACCTGATTCGAAAGGTTGTCTTGGGGATGTCTTCTGTCCTGATTTTCATCTGATAGTAACCTGAACGCAAGTCTATTTTGGAGAAGATCTGGGCACCCTGTAACTAATCGAAGAGGTCATCAATCCTGGGAAGGGGATATTTGTTCGTGATTGTGACTCTGTTCAACCCTCTATAATCAATACATAACCTCAACGTCCCATCTCCCTTTTTGAAAAAAAGTGACTTCAACACCCCAAGAGGACATACTATGTCGGATAAAATCACTGTCTTGTAATTCAATGATCTGTTTCTTCAGTTCCTCCATCTCAACACGGCTCATGCGGTAAAGAGTAACTGAAATAAGCTAGGTGTCTGGCTTGAGATCTATGGTGAATTCGACTTTCCTGTCCACTGACAGTTCAGGTAGTTCATCCAAAAACATATCTGGAAAGTCTCATACTACTGAAATCTTCTGAATACAATTCTCTTTCATGGGTTTGCATAGTTAGAGAAAATATTAGGGTTAAAATACTCGACGAATAAGAAAATTTGCTATGAAGGAATAAATACTAAATGATTTTATTAATTTATAAATGACTCCTCATTAGGAGAATTGAATAGAACCTTCTTGCTAAAACAATCTACGGTGGCATGATACGCCGCTAGCCAATTCATTGCTAAGATTACATCAAAATCCCTCGTGTATAATTCTATCAGGTCCACACTCAATTTTTTTATCTACTATATCTATGATACAAGCCTTGTAGACAACTTCTCCTAATAGTGTCATACTCCTAGCAGTAAACACAAACAACATAGAATCAAGTTTATCAGGTAATACATTAAATTTTGATGCAAAAATGGGTTAAACAAATAAATGTGATGCATCAGTATCAATCAAAACATGAGCAAGATAGTTACAAATAATATATATACCATGTACCACATCGGGTTGGCTTCTGCATCCTACTGTGTGAGATTATAGGCTCTACCATAGATAGGAAGTCTGCCCTGATTCTGGTTCCTTGGGTACTCCCTCGCATAATGTTGGGCACTACTACATATGCGACAGGTGTTGTTGAGGCGGTAGCAGGGTTGGTCCCCATGATCCCTACCACAACGTTGATAGATTTTACTGTGTCCTGCCACTGAAGCCTGAGATGGAGCCTGAATCACCAGCTTGGGCCTCTTGTTCTGTTAAACAGTCGCAGTAGGTGCTGGTCTGCGGGGTGGAGTTGAGAGTCTGAGGTTCCCTACTGCCTGAGAGAGGGTGCGAAAGCTCCTCTCCACTACCTGTGCCTTAGCCAGAATGGCTGAATAAGTCCTGAGCTCTAACACAAACAAATGTTGTCTGATCTTTGGGCAGAGGCCCCAGTCGAACCTCCTAGCTTTCCTACCTTTATCCAACAACGTCTTAGGGGAGTATCGACCCAACTCCAGGAACTTGCGAGCATATTCTGACACAGTCATGTTCCCCTAGACCAACTGGACAAACTTCATCTCCTTTAAATGTCGAAGATGCTCTGGAAGGTACTCTGCATGAAAGGCTGCTAGAAACTATTCCCAAGTAACTGGAACAGACAAGGTGGTCTGTTTGAGTTCCCAACAGTGGTCTGCTTCTCCTACTAGCATGTAGGTAGTAAGGGTGACCTTCTGTTCGGGAGTCACCCCCAAGGTCTTGAAGGCCTTCTATATCTCTGCTAACTAGTACTCGACATCTTCAAAAGAGGATCCCCCTGCAAAAGTAGATGGTTTTAGTCTCTTGTACCTCTCTATATAGCTAGGGTTAATCATGGGAGGAACTGGGTCCCGTGGAAGAGGGACTAGGCCATGCTGAGGATAAACTTTGGTGCCCGCGGTGGTACTTGCTGATATGGTGGGGGCACCGGATTGTACTGTGGCAGTGCTGAGTGGTACTGTGGTGGTGCCGGGTGGTACTGTGGAGGAGCAGGGTCGTACCGGGGTGGCTTGGAATCCTCTTGCTGTAGGGGCGGCTCAACCTGTGGTAGCAAGGGAAGGTCAAGTAGCTCTCTCCTCTCCTCTTGGTTATGCTGGACAGCAATGAATCTCTCCAGCATCTCAAATATCCGGTCAACATCTTCCCTAAGCAAACTATCCCAGGCTGCCCGGTTTAGTGGGGGTCTTCCTCTCCTCATCTTTCTGTACCTGTATTTCACAAGGAAGGGTTGAGTGATAATTCATTATTTTGGTGTTTCCCTAAGGATTATTGTGTGAGGATTGGGTTTGAGGAACGCGGCTCTGATACCAACTGTAACGACCCCGAAAATCTAAAAGAAAATATATAATAATTTAAGTGCGGAAGCGAAATAAAACGTTAAGATTTACATCCCTTACACAATAACTTAAAAGTACTAAACAACATTACAAATGAATTCTTTGAATGAAATACAAGAAATAAAAAAATTAATAAAAAATAGAAAGTATCTAGCATCTACTCGCAATCTTCTTACGGATCGGACTCTGGAACCAGATCCTCTTGATATGAAATGGTTAAATAAAGGATGAGGTATACTAGCCCAGTAAAGATATCACACTATATTACTGGCACAAAAGTAAAGATTGGTATAAAATCAAAACAACTAATGGAGCACTAAATTTAGCAAATTCGTTTATCAATCATAAAATCATTTACCATAGTGCAATTTATGAAAACAACCTATATAGACAATAATATCATACAGATCATAACTTCATAAACAATCAGTAATATAGAACATATCATAATTTCATATTCATTAACAATAAACCAAATCATAACTGTTTCTCATTTCACTAGCCTATTAGTATTCATGGGGGTAGATAGGGGTGTTCCCGCTATACGTGAACTCTTTCCCTTAGTAATCTTAATTACAGGCCGTTCCCATATCCCCTCCGATATGAGCGCCAAGACATTAAACCTCAATACCCCGTCCGATGTGAGGGTAAAGCGGGTCGTCCCCATACCCTGTCCGATATGAGCGCCAAAATTACCAAGTCTCCATATATTGTCCGGTATGAGACAACATTTACGGTAAGGTTCTCTATATACCCGGTTCGTCCACCACCTCTCATACTCTGTCTGGTATGAGCGCCAAATTACCAAGTCTCCATACATTGTCTGGTATGAGACAACATTCACGGTAAGGTTCTCTATGTACCTACTTCGTCCACCATCTCTCAAGATATCTAGTAAGGCTGCCATTCCATCTATCTATTTGATCACACCTCTTTCTTGTTTTCCTTTAGTCTCTATTACCAAATCAAACATAATCACATAAACAAATAAACTTACATCCGGTAATGCAATCATGTCTCAAATCACAAATCAAACAGTAGTAAGATAAGACAGTAATACATGCATTTAAACCATAAAATAGATAAATCAGATACTATTATACTTTTAGACTGTAAAATAAATCAATAGAAAACAATGTCCGGTTTGAGCTACATTAACAATCTGTAATTAATTATGCACATCTATTTACTTTGTACAAAATACCATATTATTATTTATTTAAACTTCAATTCTATGATAGGAAATAGGGCGATGGGTCATTACTCGATCTGACATCGAAAAACTAAACAGTGTACTGCGCCTACGGGCGGTCCTTGGGTTCTGGTGCAGCGGCGGGTGACGGCAGTCTGCTACCGGCGGTTGGGTCGTCTTCTCCGACAAGGGGTTCTGGCAGTCGGGTTAAGGTTTGGTGCGGATGGGGGTTATTTATACCCATCCACTTTTGATATGGGCCATCCATCATGATTTACTATAGGCCATCCGATCACTTTTAATCTGGTCGTTCGATTGCGTTTGAGATGGAGCTCATCCAGGCCGTCTGTGCGGTCCTTGGGTTCCGGTGCAGCGGCGGGTGACAACGGTCTACTACCTGGCAGCTGGGTTGTCTTCTCCGGCAAAGGGTTCTGGCAGTTAAGGTTAAGGTTTGGTGCGGATGGGGGTTATTTATATCCATCCACTTTTGATATGGGTCGTCCATCGCGATTCACTTTATGTCGTCTGATCGCTTTTAATCTAGCCATTCGATTGCGTTTGAGAGGGAGTGTATTCAGGCTATCCGTGTGCACGGGAACGGACCTCAATCGTTCGATTGCACTCACGCGGATCACCCATGTGGCCCCCCTGCGTGGCCTCCCGCGTCAGCGCCTCTGCCACTTAGCGCGTCCTGGTTGGTCGGGGCTACTGACTGGGTGTCAGACGTGGTAAATTTTTTTTTAAATTGAGTTTTGACCTCTGGTTTCTGATTTTTCTTTTAAAAATACCATCAGAACCTAATTTTTTACCCATTTTTCCCAAAATTATTTTCAATTTAATCTTCCAACAATTTTACTTCATTTTTTATTAAATTAAAATAAAATAAAATATAATAAAATAAATTAAATATAAAAAAATTATATTTATTAATAAAAAAAAAAAGATTTTGATGGGTGTTACACGGGTCAAAATGTACTTTAGAAAAGTTTTGCTACGTAAGATGCCCGGTCAGCAGCCCTGATGAACCAGAATGCCTCGCGTGACAGCAGATGCTGACGCGGTGCCACGCGGGCGATCTGCATGCCCGCAATCAAACGACCCAGATCCGTTTTTGTGCGCATAGATAGCCAGGATGAGTTCCCTCCCCATACGCGATTAGACGGCCAGATTTAAACACGATCAGACGGTTCAGATTAGATCGCGATGAACGGTCCAGATTCACTCTCTACTTAATCTCGATCGGACGATCTAGATTAAACGTGATGGACAGCTCATATTAAATGGGGACGGATATAAATAACCCTCTCACACCAAAATGCCTCGCCGGAGAAAAACACCCGGCCGCCGAGAAGGAAAGTCGTCACCACCTGCTGCCGCACTGGAGCTACATTTGACAGCGAAAGAAGGTAAAAATTTCTCCCTTTATTCGAAATTTAATTTTAAACACCACCATGGCCAAACCGGAGCAAAAGGACTGGTTGATTGGTCAGAAATCGCTGGTAAAGCCCGGCACCGCCGCCGCGGAGAATTTCACATAATGCCTCCGATGAAGCCATTTCTAATTCCCATTCAGCATAATTTTTCCACATTTGTGATCATTGTTTCCTTCTCTACAGGTTGACCGAAGAAAAACACTCAATCGCAACGTGAGCCGGAGGAGCCGCCGCACCGGAGAGCCCCACTACCGGTGAGTTCAGTTTTTTGTATTTTTTCGGCCAACCGATACCCCTTAATGTATTTTTTCACAGGAATCGATGCAAAATCGGTCAAATTCGGCTGAAAACGGTCAAAAATAGTCGACCTGAGGAGGACTGCAGTCGCGAATGGCGACACTGTCGCTTGAACACAGGGGAGCCGTCGTGCCGGAATTCTAGAATATTCCAAAATTAGATCCTAAGGTTGATTTTGAATTTTTTGGGACATTTATAGGTGCTTATAGTGCATTTTAATTTTCAAAGAAAAATTCAAGGAACCCGGGGACCGCTAGTAAGCGCAGTAAACAGTTTAGCCTTTCGGGTATCAAATTGAGTAAGAATCCCTCACTCTATTATTTGTTATAGAATTGAAGTCTAATTAACAATAAATACGGTATTTTGTACAAGTTAGAAAATGTTCAAGATTAATTATGGATTGTTAATGAAGCCAGAACTGGAAACTATTCTCTGTTGATTGTTTTTACAGTTTAAATGCAGGATAGTGACTTATTGATTTATTTTATAGTTTTAAATGCATGTATTGTTATTTTACGTGTTTACGGTTAAATTGGAAAAAATGGAGATTAAAAGCAAACGGAAAACTTGTGTGATTAAGTTATTGGATAAAACGGCAGCCTTACTAGACATTTTGTGATATGGTGAATGGATCGGGTACACAGAGAACTCTACCGTGAATCAGTCTCATACCGGATAGGGTATGGAGACTTGGTAACTTGGCGCTCATACCGGACGAGGTATGGAAATGATCCACTTCACCCTCATATCGAACGAGGTATTGAGGTTTGGTAATTTGGCGCTCATACCAAACGGGATATGAGGACGGCCTGTAATTGAGAATGTTAAATGAAAAAGTTCACGTGTAACAAGGACATTCTTATGAACCCCCATGGATACTAGCAGGTTGGTAGAGAAATGGGCAATTGTTTTTTGATGATTTGAATATGAAAGTATAATATATGCTATGTTGCCAAGTATATACGGAATCATGATATATATAATATTATTGTTTTCTATAGGTTATTTTTTATAAATCTCACAACGGTAAATGGACGGTAAATGATTTTATTATTGATAAATGAATTTGCTTAATTTAGTGCTCCAATATTTATTTTTTATTTTTTTTTCTACCAACCTTTATTTCTGTGTTGGTGATATAATGTGATATTCTTACTGAGTTAGTGTAGCTCTTCCTTTATGTAACCATTTTAGATTAAGATGACCAGGATTCAGAACCCGATCCGCAAGAGGGTTGCGAGTAGAATGCTAGTTTTCTTTATTTTTCGTTTATTTCCTTATTTCTTTGTATTTCTTTCAAAATGGTGAATTCTATAACACTAATTGGTACTTTAAGTTTATATGTAAGGAATGTAAACATTAACTATTTATTTCGCTTCCGCACTTTAATTATCATTTATTTTCTTTGGATATTTTCGGGGTCGTTACAGTTGGTATCAGAGCCGCATTCCTCGGAAACATTCCTTACACAAAATCCTTAGAAAACACCAAAGACAATGAATTATCACTCAACCGTTCCTTGTGAAATACAAGTACAAATAGATGAGGAGAGGAAAACCCTTACTAAACTAAGCAGCCCGGAAGGGCTCACTTCGAGAGGATGTTGACCGACTATTTGTGATGCTGGAGAGACTCATGACTACCCAAGTAGGTCCGGGAAGAAGGGATGGAGCTACCTGACCCTTATCTGCTGTCACGATTTGAGCCACCCCTGCAGCGGGAGGATCTTGAGCCACTCCGGTACGACTCTGCTCCTCCACAGTACCATCCAGCACCACCACAGTACGGTCTGGTGTCCCAACCGCATCACCTGGCACCACCACAGTATAATTCGGTACATCTACTGTGTCATCCATTACCACCATAAGGCCATCTGGTCCACCCCCAACACAATCTAGCCCATCTTCTATGGGACTCGATTTCACCCACGATGGACCTGATAGAGGTTGACACGGGGAACCCTGATGTATTTCTAAGGATGAACTAATTAAAGACGTAAAATGCCACCGTGGATTGTTCCCACAAGAAAAAAAATTATATTTAAGCCTCTTAACGAAGAGTCATTTACAAGCCAATAAAAGTTTTGAATATTATTTCCTCATAATAATTTCCTTATTACATAGCCCTTTAATCGGTCATATTTAAATGCGATCAGATGGTCTAGATTAGATCAGGATGAACAACCCAGATTAGATCGTGATGAACGATCCAAACTCACTCCCTATTTAATCGCGATCGGATGGTCTAGATCAAACGCGATGGACGGTCCAGACTAAATAGGGACGGATATAAATAACTCTCTTCACACCAAACCCTAACCTTAGCCCTCAGACGCCCTTACCGGAGAAGAAGACCCAGCCGCCGGAAAGGAGAGTCACTGCCACCTGCTACCGCACCGGAGCTACTTTCGACCACCAAAAAAGGTAAAAAAAAATTCTTTTACTCGGAATTCAATTTTAAACACTCCCATGGCCATATCGGAGCAAAAGGACTGGCCGATTGACTAGAAACCGTAGGCAAAGTTCGGCAGCAATGCCGCGAGAAATTTCACAAAACTCCTTCGATGAGGCCCTTCCTGATTCCCATTCAGCACAATTTTTTCACCTTTGTAATCACCGTTTTCTCTATAGGTTGACTGGAGCAAAACACCCAACCGCAACGTGAGTTGGAGGAGCCATCGCACTGGAGACCCCACCGCCGATGAGTTCAATTTTTTGTATTTTTTCGGCCAACCGAGATCCCTTAACGTATTTTCTCGCAGGAATCGATGCAAAATCGATCGAAAATGACCAAAAATAGCCAACCCAGGCAGCGACGCTATCACCGGAGCATGGCGGAACCGCCGTGCAAAAATTTCATAATTGGCCAAAATTGGACCCTAAGGCTGATTTTGGATTTTTTAAGACATTTGTAGGTATTTATAGTGCGTTTTGATTTTCGAAGAAAAAGGAACCCGAGGACCGTTAGTCGGCGCAGTCAACAGTTTATCTTTTTGGGCATCAAATTGAGTAAGAATCTCTCACCCTATTCTCTGTTATATAATTGAAGTCTAATTAACAATAAATACGGTATTTTGTACAAGTTAAAAAATATTTAGGATTAATTACGGATTACTAATAGAGGCAGAACTGGAAGCTATTCTCTATTGATTGTTTATACAGTTTAAATACATGATAGTACTTTATTGATTTATTTTATAGTTTTGAATGCATGTATTGTTGTTTTACGTGTTTACGGTTGAATTAGAAAAAAATGGAGGTTAAAGGTAAACGAAAAGCTTGTGTGATTAAGTGACTGGATGAAACGACAGCCTTACTGGATATCCTGGAAGATGGTGGACAGACCGGGTACACAAGGAACCCTACCGTGAACGTGTCTTATACCGGATGAGGTATGGAGACTTGGTAACTTGGTGCTCATATCGGACGGGGTATTGAGGTTTAGTAATTTAGCGCTCATACCGGACGGGGTATATGGAAGACCCGTAATTGAGAATATTAAATGAAAAGGTTCACGCATAGCGGAGACATCCTTATGAACCCCATAGATACCAGTAGACTGGTGAAAAAAGGGGCAATTGTTGTTTGATGATTTGAATATGAAAGTATAATATATGCTGTAACGGCCCCAGAAATTGAAAATGAAATATGTGTATTAAAAATGTCAAATGCGGAAGCGAAGTCAAAATTTCGATTAACATCCCTTACACTAAAACTAAAAACGTGCTCAAAATATAAAAGATCAAACTAATTAAAGGAGAAACTCGAAAGTAAAAGCTATGAATATGACTATGGAGTCTTTAGGCATCCCCTTCGTCGTCTTCCTGCGGAACGGGCTCGGAAACAATGTCTTCCTGATCTGAAATGATTAAATAAGGAATGAGCTACACTAGCCCAGTAAAGACATCACGATATCTCACCGTCACGGAGGTAAAGGTGGGTAGAAAACACAAAAGACCAATGGAGCATAATTTACAACAAATCCTTTTATCAATAATAAAACCTTTACCATCCACTTATCTCGGTGAAATTCATAAAACAATATACGAAAGCAATAACATTATCATCATCATGAAATCACATAAACTGTATAACATAATACTTATCACACCTTTTATAATTCAATCATTACACAACATATTTTTCCTTATTTACCAGCCTACACTAATCCATGGGGATCCATAGGGGTCCCGCTACCTGTGAACCTTTAACATTTACAACCTGATTCTAGGGCCGTCCCCATACCCCGTCCGGTATGGGCACCAAAACTATAAACCTCAATACCCCGTCCGGTATGAGGGTGAAACGGGTTGTCCCCATACCCCGTCTGGTATGGGCGCCAAAACACATAAGGTCTCCATACCCCGTCCGGTATGAGAGACCACAATCTCGGTAGGGTTCCCTACGGACCCGGTCCGTCCACCATTTCCCAGGATATCTAGTCAGGCTGATCACATTATACGATTATCAATTTACATAACCTTTCATTCTCTTTTT
This sequence comes from Carica papaya, assembly GCF_054855325.1. Lineage (NCBI taxonomy): Eukaryota > Viridiplantae > Streptophyta > Magnoliopsida > Brassicales > Caricaceae > Carica > Carica papaya. The sequence goes on along the minus strand of NC_142310.1, from coordinate 29,287,507 downwards.
CCTTAGTCAGTATCATCAATTCACACACAAACAAGTAAAACAGTAATTTATGCCAAACAAGACAACATACAACATCGGTTACTCAGTCATTCAACCCATAATCAATAAAACAGTAAAATATGCACATGAAACTATGAAATGAAAACATCAGACCTCATACTACATTTAAAACTGTAAAATATGCCAAATAACAGTTAACCGACAAACACACTAGACTCGGGCTCTATTAGCGACCTTAAGTAATTTCACACATTCGTTGATTCAAGAAATACCGTTTTATCATTATTGAACTTTAATACCGTGATAGGAAATAGGGTGAGGGGTCCTTACTCGTTTCGGGGTCCGAACACGGCTTCACAGTGCGCCTACAGGCTGTCCCTCCCTGAATTTTTTCTCGGGAACTGAAACGCACTACTGGTACCTGCACGTGTTCCAAAAAATCCCAAATTAGGCCCAGGGCCCCTTTTTGGCCAATATCGCAATTCTGGCACGGCGGCTCCGCCGTGCTCCGGCGACGGCGCCGCCGCTTGTGGCGGCGATTCGCCTCGAGTTGGCCGTTTTCGGTCATTTCCGGCTGAATTCGGCCACACTTGCATCGGTCCCTGCGAAAAAATAACCCTAGGACCCTCGGGGGGCCAAAAAATTACAAAAAACCGAAGCTTACCGGCGGCGGTGCTCTCGGGTGCGGCAGCTCTCCGGTGAAGTTCGTGTTTTGGTGATTTGGCTCTGATTAACCCGTAGAGAAAAAAATGGTGATCACGGTGATATAAAAATTGCATCAAACGGAGGCCGGGAAGGGCCTCATCGGAGGCAAAAACCGAGGAGGGGCGCGGCGGCGCCGTTGAGTTTCGGCTGTTTGGCCTGGATTTTGGCTCCGATTTGGCCACAGTGGAACTCAGTGTGGAAAAACGAGTCGGGGGTATGAAATTTACCTCGATCGGCGGTCGAAAATCTCCCCGGTGCGGCGGCGGGTGGCGGCGGCCGGCTCCTCCGGCGTCTGGTTCGTCTTCTCCGGCGAGGACAGGCGGCTAGGGTTTTTGTGGTCAGGTGTGGGGGTTCTATTTATACCCTTTTGCTTTTTGATCTCAGCCGTTCATTTTGATTTAATCTGGGCCGTCCGTTTTTGATTGAATCTGGGCCGTCCGTGCGCGCGGGAACGCATCTGAGCCGTCCGATCGCGCGCACGCGGATCGCCAACGTGGTCTGTCTCCGGGTTTACGTGGTCTTGCCACGCGGCAGGTCCTGGTTGGCCAGGGCTACTGACTGGGCCGCTGACGTGGCTGCTGATGTGGCGCTTTTTTTTTTAACTTAATAAATAAAATTCATAATAAAATAACAAAATTGCCCAATTTTCTGGACGTTACAACTATGTTGTCAAGTATATACGAAATTATGATATATATAATGTTATTGTTTTCTATAAATTTCACTACGGTAAGTGGACGATAAATGATTTTATTATTGATAAATGAATTTATTTAATTTAGTGCTCCATTAGTTGTTTTTTATTTTTTTTCTACCAACTTTTATTTCTGTATCAATGATATAGTGTGATATTCTTATTGGGGTAGTATATGTCATCCCTTATTTAACAATTACAGATTAAGAGGAACAGGATTCAGAACCCGATCCAGAAGAAGGTTGCGAATATAATGCTAGTTTTCTTTATTTTCTTTTTATTTCATTATTTCTTTGTATTTTTTTCAAAAGTGTGAATTCTGTAACACTAATTGGTATTTTAAATTATTGGGTAAGAAATATAAAACTTGAACATTTATTTCGTTTTTGCACTTTAATTATCATTTATTTTTTTTAGATATTTATGGGGGTCCTTACATATTTGCCCATAAGTTCCAAGACCTTTAGATTTTTATTTTATATTTATAAAAGATAAGTATTCCATATTACACTCGAATTATAATTTTAAAAATTAATATATATTAATTAAAGTTTTTATTTTTGTATTTAACAAATTTAATTATTATATACTTTATCAAATTTATTTTTATATTAAAAAATCATGTAATATATAATTTGGAGTTAATTAAAAATTAGATTTTGTTTCTTATATTTTAAAATACCTAACAAATCATTAAAATGAATTTCATCTTAATTTTTACATTTTCTAGGATGAAAAACGTCCTCCCGAAGACTGACGTCAGTTGGTATGTAGCACAGCAGTACGATAAAGCTTGCTCCACATGATCCCTGCTCCGAAAATATCCTCTGAAAAAAGATTTTAAAGCCGCGTGCCGCCTCTACCCCTTACGCTTCTCTCTCGTTGTTTGAGTTCTCGTTTTACAAAGCTTCGATTTTTCGCCTCTGTTTCGCTGGTATGCTGCTTTTATGTTCTAGTTTCTTGTATATTTGACTAAAGTATGCGATACTCTGGATAAGATATCTGTTGCCTATATTTCGATTTATTTGATTTGTAGCTTCAGATCTGCAGAATGCTTGAATAGTCTTAGAGCTACAGGCTGTTGCGCGTTCTGTTTCCGTTAGACGGAGCAAAGATAGATGGATTAAATCTGGTTTTCCTGTGATATGTTGTTTATTATAAACCAATCTTTGCAAATTAGCTATGAAATTATCCTATCTGTGATTAGGTTGAGGCTTTTTCTTGTATGTGATATTAGATTTGATTTTAGTATTTTTGACCTAAAATCTTTCTGGATATTCAACGTGTATTAACCTTTTAGGTTGTTGATGATCGAAGGTTTTTGTTGTAGATCCTAATAATTTCGCTAGGAAATTCTAATGCTGGTAACTCGAAGGTTGAATATTGCTGCATAACAAAGAACAAGAGGAAAGTTATTATATTTTTATAAATATACGATTCAGATGATACTGACGTTATCTCTTGAACAATTTATGTTTCTAGGGTATGCTTATGGCTTGGGAGGTTACATGATGATTTGGTACTGCTGCTTAGCTACGATTTGTTGAGAGGCACTGGATATATGTTTAATGATTTCATTTAACTGAAAAATTTGTATTGAATAAATTGAGACAAGATAACTGTGAAAAAATTAAATTGCATCTAAATTACATAATTGAAGTGATGAGACAATCAACTTTCACGGAATGTGGAAATCTTCTCCTATTCAACTAGCACATAATTGATTGTTGATTATTCATCTTAACTTCCTATCTGTTTGGTGCGTAGTATAGGATTTTTCTTTGTTTATAATCTTTATTTTTCATTTAAAAGTTTTAATGGCAGCAAGGAACTTTATTCACTATAAGCAATCATTTTGAGTCTTTATTTGGTTTTATTGTTTTCGATATGACATATCTGCTTCTACTCTTGTTAGTTGCCACATCATAAGGTTTGTTGTTGCAGAGTCTTTTCATATTTAGATGTTACCATGCTAGATATTGTGGATTTTTTTGAATGCTATATCGACATGAGCCATTCCTCTAACATTTACACATGATGAGCTTATAATGGTATATTTTGCCTACAGAAGGATCTTGGAATGGATAATAGTAGATACATACTAATGTATGACAAAAAGGGTTTAATGATAAAACTTCGGAAAATTTTTTTTTGAACAAAACTTGGAGATCTTAGATCTTAATAATCGAAATAGTATCTCAATATTTGAAAAATAATCATGGATATCTGTTTCATAACTAAGTTAGAGTAACTTATTTATAGGCACCACGATACAATCAAAAGGAAATCTAGAAAATCTAGTAAGTAGGGAAATAAGCTAAATAGGAAGAACTAAGGAACTACTTAGGAAAAAGAAATTAAATCTTCCTATTTCTGTTTATTGTAAAACTTTCCAAAACTTCTATTTCTGCTAGAAAATAAATTAAAATTTCTTATTCCGTTTAGTGTAAAACTTCCCAAAACATTTATTTTCTTCTTCGGTTCTGCATCACAGAATTGGATTTTTTCCTTTCTTGATAATTCCTTTATTGAAAAAGTGCAGTTTAGAGAATGTCAGAAGACATGGAGTACCGCTGTTTCATTGGTGGCCTTTCATGGTCAACAACTGATAGAGGCCTTAAAGATGCATTTGAAAAATTTGGCCATCTTCTTGAGGCTAAGGTAATGATTGCTGGAAATATTCTGGTAAAGCTTTCACGTGTTATCATGTTGTATTGTCTTTATTACAGCTTTACAGTTTTCATTAGTGCACCAGCTTTTCCAGCGCTTGTATTATTGATTATAATGTTTTGGGTATGCAAGAAGCAGCCATTTGGCACCTAACTTCACTTTCTATTGGAAGGTTCTTGTAGTGGCTTTGTTTGTAGCAACTGCACTTATGAAGGTCAAGTCATGAGTTGAATAATTAATGCCTATATTTTTGAAAAAATGGTTCTAAGATGTCTTAGTGGTCTAGTAATAACATCAATGGTGTCTAATGAAAATGTTCTCTCAAACATCTTAATAGTTCTAAATTAGTATGGATTTGCAGTTTTGTAATATTCATTTTCTTACTCAGGTAGTTGTTGACAAGTTCTCTGGACGCTCTCGTGGATTTGGGTTTGTCACGTTTGATGAGAAAAAAGCAATGGAAGATGCTATTGAGGCCATGAATGGAATGGATTTAGATGGGCGAAATATAACTGTTGATAGAGCACAGCCCCAGCAAGGATCAAGTAGAGATCATGATGGTGGCCGTGGCCGTGACCGAGGACATGATCGTGACCGCAACCGTGATTATGGTGGTGGGCGTGGTGGTGGTGGTGGTGGTGGTGGAGGAGAGTGCTTTAAATGTGGCAAGCCTGGGCATTTTGCTAGGGAGTGTCCCGGTGAAGTGGCTAGAGGGGGCAGGTATGGTGGCAGGGATGGTGGTAGGGATGATAGGTATGGTGGAAGTGGTGGGGGTGGTGGGAGTCGTTATGGTCCTGACCGGAATGGAGATCGATTTGGTGGACGCAACAGAGATGGTGGTAGTCGTGGAGGTGCTGGGGGTGACAGGTATAATCGTGATCGCTCTGGTCCATATGAGCGCCGTGGAGCAGGAAATGCTCGTTAAGAGGACTGCATCCTGTGGTAGGCATCTTTTTACATTTATTACTTATCAAATTCTCATGGTTACTGTTGTAGTGAGAGAACTATGTGGCATTTCTTGTGGCAGTTGAGGAGCTGATGGTTGTGGGTGTTTGCTAAGATGGAGTTTCTCTTTATTGGATGTGCTCTCTTCACATGTATGGACAGTTCAATACCCTAGACCAGTCCTTTCAAGTGCGAACCATGGAAAAAACCAATGCTTTTGTGTGTTCCTAAATGCTCTATTCGATGTTTTGGTCCCGTGTGAAGTCTTGTGCTTTCTTGCACTTAAGGATTTGGTCCTTTACTCTATGAATGCCCTTATTGCTGCTCGATTTCATGTGATCATCCTCTCACTTTTATGCATATGCAATGCTATTATGGAGGTGTTTTCGTGTTGGATGGTTATTAAGAGGACTGGTAGTAAGGATTTGACCATTGGGAGCTTGGTTCTTCTCACATGGAGAATATCAGCTGTCCTTATAAATGCCCATTTTGGCTACCCTGTTTTCATTAGCTTACTAAATAAACAGGAGTCAAGCGGGTAATCTATTTTCTTTAATGCTGCTGTGTGCCAGTTTAAAATTTATATCTTCCGGTATATTGATATGGCTAACCTTTTGGCAGGCTGCTTGGATATTTTTGGTCTTATGGATGCATTGTTGGATTTCTTTGTTGCTAACTGGGCATGATCTTAGATCTATAAAATTTGAAAGTCTTTGGGGGCCGCAACAAGCCATCTGCCATTTAATTGAATATACACCTCATGCATGTTCTTCATGATGCTGATGGGAGTGTTCAGTTCCCTTTAAATATGGGGCAAGTAATTTTGAAGCGTGATGGGTTGTGTCCGTTGTGCTTTGTTTCGAGTCTCTTCAGCTCTTTGTTCCTTTCGAACAGAAGCTTGTTCCTGCTATCTTTATATATTGCCTGTTCTGGGTCTTGGTTTGCTTTGCAAGCTTCAGATAAAGATGGTTTTGTTCAGGTCGTGTTGTTCTGGGTCTGGTTCTCTCTTTCCTTCGCATAGTAGGTGTACGTCCACATTTCCAACTGCTAATTGCCGCATGTCTCCTGGTCTGTCATTGACCAGGTATCGAGAAGGAAAATTAGACATGTGATACTCATTAGTGTTAAAGTTTTATTACCAAATATTATATTGAGATCTAGTCATTGTGTTCTTTAAGCAATGTCCGTTTTTGGTAAGAAATGACATTATAGACAGGAAAAAATTTTCATTTCTTGCATGTATTTTTAACTAAACTTTCTCGTGTGGCCTCTGTAGTATATGACCTGCAATGGAGCTGTACATTTGATGTACTTAAAAAATGTTTTTGGGTTGATTCTTTTCTGAAGTGGATGAATAAAGGATTAGGATTTTTTTTTTTTAATCTGTAAAACAGGGTTGCAAATGGAATTGATCATTTTTCGTTTATAGTTCTTCATGCAGTTTTATGATTTGCTTGTGTTTGAATGCTTGTTAGATAGAAGGACGAAAGTGGGAAAATCATTTTGCCTTAGATGCTGGAAGAGAAATAATTAAAACATATAGAGGAATTATTATTTTTTGAATGCTGCGAGTTTCTTTTACTTGCTTGATTCAAAGATAAGAGAATCATGAAGGCAAAATGCCTGGAAGCGTTATAGCATTTTCGGTATATGTGATGAAATGAAGCCATGATATGTAATTAAGTCATGGTATATTTGCTTTTATGGAGGATGAAGCTGTGGGTGTTATTGGTTGTTGGGATATGGAGATTGGATGATCAAAAACCGGGTAATATTCTACATCAAAAGGTGCTTCTTTACAAAACTTTTGAAAAACTGCACGTAGTGATTTGATTTCTATGAAATGAGAAAAATTTCCTCAATATGACATTCCGATACCTACTTTTCTCTTTAAATCTAATTACTTTTGGCAACTTATACATGACTCAGTTCTAATGTCAGTTTGTTATTCTCGATATGTTGGTTAGTGATGTGATTCAATGGTCAAGTTTAAATGTATAATAAATGTGTGATTCGAATATTTTGAAATAATGATATGAAAAGATCTGTGGGGGCCAAAAATAAAATTAAGAATGAAGTATTTATATATTAAATTGATAAATTTTTAAAATAACATGGAATTGAACACAAATTCCTTTTTCACCAGTCTTACATATAGCATCATGAGCTTTTTCTTCTCAGCTCAGGCGTTCCCCATTTCTGTCTCACCAAATTTGACAAACTGCCGTATAAATAAGGGTATCGACATTTTCCATTAATTTAGCAAAGATTAGTATGAAGTGCAAATTGTATCATAATGCATATTCTCTTAGAAACCTGTTCCTTCAGTTTATGATTTAAAAAACTTTCTGCATATTAATGTTCCTGTCAATCTTGGCTGAATCAAAGTAGAAGTTTTGTTTTCATTCCTTGGCTGTCGTTTTAAATTGAATATCAAATATTTATCACCCGAGAGACCCGGGTTCAAGTCCCGGCAACGGAATATTATTTATTTATTTATTTTTTAATTTTGTTCCATTTGTGCTCCTCTTACGACTCTTCAGTTATTATTATTATTATTTTCCTAGAAAATTTTTATTTTCTATTTAATTTTTCTATAATTCCTAATTTCATATCCACCAAATTAAATTATAAACAGAGAATTCCACTAGATTATCAGAGTGGTTTTTTGGGATAAAGTCATGAAAAAAATGTGCTCAACAAATTCAAATTTACGTAGAATTATCTTATAATCAAACTAAATTATTCACATGGACAAATCACTTTATATTTTAAGGAACCATCCATCTTCATGCTGAAAATCATTGCACCTTGGGATATTGATATATATATATATATATATTTTCAAATTTCCCAATCAATTATATACATTTATACACACCCGCGAACTTTGGTGAAGGTAGACTATAGTATTACTTCAATAAAACTGGTGTGTAATTAATTTGTACATATTCATCAGGTTATGATATGGATGGACCAAAATTCCAAGTTATTGGCTAATACGTTGTGTGTATTCTCTTGAATAACAGGGTGAGGGTGAGCACAGACAAGTAGAGCTCCCAAAGCATCAAGAACCAAAGCTTTGATGTCTTGTTTAGCCATAGAACCAGCCTGCTTTATCATCTTCACCACAGAAAGAATTCCAGAGGAGCCATTCTCATATTTCTCTGCGGGAACTTCTTCCAAATGCTTCTTCTCATCACCACTCTCCATTATTGTTGCAGCCGCTTTCTGGGTTCTGTTCAGCTAGTTGAATTTTCTATATATGTATATGTATGCATACACACAAGTATAGATATTATATTTGTGTGAATTTACTGTGATAGATATTGGTAGAAGCTGCCTGCAAAGGCTCGGGTTGAAGGGTATATATAGCTAACTTAGAGTTGTATTGTATCAATTAATTAGAATTTTTAATCAAGTGAGAGTGGGGATAAAAATGAGATGGATACCACGAGCGAATTCAGAAAACTAATTATTTGCATTTAATTATTCAACGAAATTAATTTAAGCATTTTTAAATAAAATATTATGGTATTGTATTGGTGTGTGAGTTAGCATATATATATATATAATTTTTTTTTTTTTGTGGGTGGGTTTTAGAGTTAGTCAATTACCAACCAGGAGATACCAAGTGCTGCCTGTGGATTTTATATCTACAAAATTATGTAAAACTTAATTTGATCACATTTGAGAACTTAGTAAATGGTAAGAGCCTATTTTAGGTGCAGGAAAAACACGACTTCATGTTAAGAATTTATGTTTTAGCGCTGTGTATATTTATTATATATATGTTGGATAACTATGACGGTATCCTATTAAGTAACGCACAATATATTGAGGGTGTACCCTAATACCATTGTTAAAAAAATGTTCCTCAACTTCTGGTTTTGGCTAATAACTAAATCGAATTTAAAATCAGCGTAACTGAATATTAAAATGTGTATTTATTCGCTATTTCAGGTATATTTGATTGCAATGAATCATGCATTGAGGGCTGTATATTATATTATAATTAGGAAAATATTCTTGGACTTCTAGGTATGATTGGTGAGAAGTTGATAATTAAAATGTATATTTGTAGAATACTTCTAATAATTTTAACGTTTATTTTAATTATTAATGATAATTTAGGATTATCGAGTTAAAAATATTTTTAGACTTTTACATTTGAGTCATGACGTTTCACATATTTATTAGCGAGACATCACCCAAAATTATAAATATTTTTTCACTAATTATAATGACTTATATATATGTATACGTTTATAAAATTCGATAGTGTCATTGTTACTATTGTCTCAATTTTTTAGATTTGAGAAAATTTTATAGCTATAATATCATATATTAAGACTAGTATGATTATTTTCATTTTGCGTATTAATTATATTTAATAATAAAAATTTATTCGTATAAACCGTAACATATAGTAAGAAAACTAAGTTGTATAGATATTATAAATGAAATAACAATTATTTTAATTATAATGCTAGAGATATTTTTGCACCATTAATTTGTAGCAGATTAAAATACATAAATATAATATATGAAATGGGGAGTGAATTGGTGATCAAAGAAGTCACCAGATGATCTTCACTACTGAAAAGTAGGAGCAAATACACGAAGAAATCTACTTTGTGGATTTGTGTTATATTAATAAATGTATAGGAGTGTTCTTACCACACGAAAGCCACCAGCCGCTTCATTAAATAATCAAGACATTTTGGTGAAGAGGATTTTCACGGCATAAAATAAACAGGAAAACTAGGTTAGGTATATATATATATATATATATATATATACACATACATATTAATTACTCCATCTCCTCTTTATAATGATATATATATATATCATCGTGACAACTTTAATTTCCACTACTAAACCAAAACCAAAACCAAAACCAATGTGCTTTTTATTGTTCTTATGTTTCCCATTAGTTACATCTATAAAATATAATATTAAAATAATAATTAAAGAGAGTTTAATTTGTTGGCACATATTTTTAAATTAATTTAACACAATATATATGTGTTAATATAAATATTAATTATCATTTTCTCTCATTACTTAGTAGTGGAAGTAGGATTTGGAGGAGCCAAGTTTGAAGAGGTTCCTCCTTAATGTGGTAAGCTGGAAATTCAATGTTGATGGGGGAGGGTAGAGGAAATTTGGTTCTGTGCAGGGATTTGTGGAGGAAGGAAATAAACATCTTCATTATTCTATGAGAGCATTTGCATCCATCATTAACATATGGTAGAATTATCGGTAGCAAAAAATATTTTTTCAGTTTTCATTCAAGTCACATAATCTTATTACTTAACGCAAAATTTATGATTTGAAGATTATAATTACATATGTTTGATGATTATAAGTTGATAAAAAAATTAAAAAATAATTAAAAACGTACTATCAGACTACGAGTATTTTTTTTTTTATATATCTATTTATGTATTTTTTTTTTGTCATTATATGTAAACATCATGATAATGAGTTTTAATTTTAAAATTTACTTTCGTTGTTACATATTTTTTTTTCTCTTTCTTTTCTCACTCTTTCTCTTCTTTTTTTTAGGGTTTTCTAATGTATTTAGATGTAGTTTTAACATATAAGCTTATATATATAGGGCATTTTTAAGATCGTAATATAATTTTAATAGGTAATATTAAATTTAAAAAATTAACTCTGAGTTATATAATATAACATTGTAGATACTTTTATATCTACAATTAAATATTAGTTAAATTATTTTTTGCAGTAAGGTATTTTACCTAACAACTAATTTTATTCTAAACGAAGTACGTATATGGGTTGAAAAATGTCCTGCAAATCTATTTGGTTGGAGAGATGTTAGAAATGCATGGCATTCCGTAGAAGCAAAAGGCCTAGGGTTCACAGGGTGAGTTTTTTTTAGAGGAGTAATAGCAGAGGGCATTTATGGCAACAACTGGGATTAAATATTAAATATTTAGACACATTGGATTTACATTTCCATGCTCGTACATGTCGAAAAGTTTTCAACTTAAACCTGGAACGAAAACCAGAAAGTCCTGAAATTTTTTTTTTTTTTTTTAATAATTTCTTAAGACAATGCTTGATTAATTAAATCCCCATATCTTTACTAGCTTTCTTTTTATCTACCACATTCTCATCTTTTTGTTTCTTTATTTTAAAATAATTACTTGGTTCATGGCCATGGCTTCCACTCACTCTCCCTATAAAAAGAGGGCGTGTGCCCTCCACAAGCATTCATCAGTTTCTCTTGAAATCTTCTTCATTTAGCAGTTTCACATACACATTTCAAACCCTCTTTCCTTCTTTTCCAAATTCCAATCATGTCTGCCCCAAAAACCCACGACCATACCGACGTAGAAATGTCCATTCATGTCAATGGAAGTGCGGCAAACCAACCCCAATCACCTGAAGACACTGAATTCGACTACTCCCAACGAGCACAATGGCTTCGAGCCGCTGTTCTAGGAGCCAACGATGGGCTAGTTTCTGTTTCTTCATTGATGATGGGTGTGGGCTCTGTCAAAGACGACATCAAAGCCATGCTCCTAGCCGGCTTTGCAGGTCTAATTGCCGGTGCATGCAGCATGGCAATAGGAGAATTCGTTTCTGTGTATGCACAGAGAGATATAGAAACAGCGCAGATAAAACGAGAGAAGATGTTGAGCCAACCCGGAAACGATGATCAAGAAGTTATTGAAAGATCAGAAGTAAAGCTGCCGAGCCCCGGACAGGCAGCAATTGCTTCGGCCCTGGCTTTTTCAGTTGGCGGAGTGGTGCCGTTGGTGGCGGCTGCGTTCATAAATGAGCATAAGAAAAGGTTGGCGGTGGTTGTGGTGGTGGCTGGTTTGGCGTTAATGGTGTTTGGAGTGGTGGGAGCTGTGCTGGGTAAGACTCCTGTGATGAAGTCTAGCAGTAGGGTGGTTATTGGAGGGATGATGGCAATAGGTATCACTTTTGGTTTGACCAAGTTGATTGGATCTGATGGGCTGCAAATTTAATTTAATTTGGATCTAATTAATTAATCAACTTTGGTGTTAAACCAAGTCTTTGTTAATCGATTTATGTGCTCTTTTTTTCCTTTTTACTGTGTGGTTTTACAATAAGTTGTCTATTGAAATAAGTTAGTATGGTTTTACTGAAGGAGAAAATGTAAAATGTTAACGTGTTAACCAGTGATGTACCTATGCATTCTGTGTATCTCCTTAAGGAATATGAATGAAATTGTGCTCCTTTTAAAGTTTCTGCTATAAATCTTCAAAAGGAATGTATTGAATATATACATGCATGTACAAACCTTATTTTTGTACAATGTATGGCCTGTATGCATGGACGCAGAATTCTCTCTTCTACGTTGCTTGCACAAACATGGCATCAGAGCTTCCTATAAGTATATACTTCTTCTTTCTCAACATCTTCAACCCTTGGCTCTCCACCATCAATCTCCAACTCGTTGACCTCTTACATATTCCACGTGATACTTCCTCTCTATCAAGTTAGCACCTAGAAAATATTTATCATACCTTCTCCGCTAGAATGCATTCCCTAGTAGCCGGACAACTTCATCTCAATTAATAATCCAAAATATATCATATGCTTCCCAAAGGAATAAGTGTTAATGGCCAAGCTCCTCTCATCTTTTTTCTTTTTCTTTGATGAGAAATTTCCTTATGTCCTCGGGTTAGAATCTTCTTTCGAAGCGTGAGATGTTTTCATGCAAAGTTTTTGACTCCGTCTCCACCAACCCATCAGCTTTAATTTCATACGATGTTATAAGAACTTCAAGAAAATATAAGTCTATCTTTCAATTTCTCAAAAAAATAGTACTACTAGCCGACAAAACAATCATCCATCTGTCATAGTAAAATTTAATATTATAATATTCCGTAACTTTAGATTTAATTATAATTCTTTTATTATGACTTTAAATTTTAGATTGATCTTATCTCATTTCATCAACTTTATGATTATTATTTAATATACGAAATACTAGTAAAATCTTCATAGGAATTAATAGTAGCAAAATTATCAGTTAAATTGCTTCATTTTCATTAGGTAATTCTACCAAAATATTGCATGACTCTAGTTCCACTTCAAATCCACCTCTTAATTAATGTTCATGTTAGATTTGTAATATGAAAAACTACACAACCAAAATGTATAAAAGGTGTTATGATAATTGAGCAAATAGCAACACAGTGTCATTTTGATACCGCCAGGAAGGGGAAAAATAAACTCAAAGGAATCAAAAAAATTGAAAATTTGGATTTATGTCCAACGGATCACACCTATCAAGAAAAAGTTTTTTGTTTTGGTGCGACCCTTAGCCACATATGAGATAGCAGACGGTATCTCACATATTATAAGTAGGTTTTTGTTATGTTCAAACTACCAACAATTTCGTAGTCTAACACAAACATTTCATCATATAGTAAAAGATCTTTCTATTTTAAGTACGAAAAGATCTTTCTAACTTTAAAATTTAGATCGTGTACAATTATTAACTATGAAGGTGGAACTTACAAGTTAAGGAAGCAAAAATTATCATTGTGTCAATTTTAATACAACTAAAATATCTAGATTTCGCATTATTTTAATACTTTTGAGGCAAACACTAATCCTTTTATATGCTTCTTTCATTTGATAGTATGAGTTCCACTATCGTAAGTAATTTTTTAAAATTAAAAATTTGATTTTAAGATGTCATTAGAATTTTCAAGGAGAAGATAATTTAATTATATATATATATATATATATAAAGTCTTGAATATATTAACTACTATCTAATCCAAACAAGAAAATGGAAAAAGAAACATGATTTTCCACATCTGCCTAAAAAAATAAAATTTTCTGTTTATGTGGAACTTATTGAGAGATTATATAGATCAAATTCATTTACAAATTCACAATTTATAATAAAATAAAAAAATTAAAAGTATATGAATTAACTTTTATCATTTTAGAAAGAATCTTCATTGTATTTTAAATTAATTTAATTTAATGAGAATTTGTAAAGAAGATGGGAATTTCCAGTTTGATGGGTTTGATTTGAATAACCACCTTTCCAATATCAATTTTTGTTTTTTTCTACCCAAAAAAAAAAGAAGAACACAATCCACAAATGAACTGTATTTTTTTAATGGGAGAAGGTAGAAATTGATGTATTTTTTTTATTTAAAGAGGAAACTGGTGTTGGAGATGGATTCTTGACTAAGCGAGCATGTACCAAAGATTTATATATATATATATATATATATATATATATACATACATACATACTCGGCACCATGCAAAAAACATATCAGTCTTTACCATGGGAGTGCGCCATCCACACGAAAGGCACCAATAAATCTCGTGTGTTTATAAAGTAAACCCTCAAAATAATATTATTAAGAAGACTAGAGGATTTAAAAGTAAAGGGAGTGGGCAGAGCACAGGAATAATGCAATAATGGAAACATTTTGAAGACAGAAAAGTCATACTTGTACTGTACCAATCTACAATAGGTTTGATTTTAGTTTACTTCATTTAGTTACAGTTGTTGATTTCTCTAGTTTAATTTAGCATCTAACAATTATAGTCATATCTCAGCTATTTTTAAAATATTCAGATGAATCTCTCTACTATTTTCTTTTTTAATTTTAAAATTTTTTATTTTAATACTGTAAAAATACCACTTAAATTCAGATTAAATAAACATATATGTCATATCGGTTGAATCAATATTCGTATTAGATATCACGATTACGATGAACTCAATTGTAGTTGTCAATTCCTGTTACTGTGAACTCAATTTATCTTTTTTATTTCCTTTAATTTTTTTAGTTAAAATCCAAATCAGCTATGCTACATCAATAATAATAATATAAAAAAAAATGGTAGAAAACTCTCTCCCTAGATTCACAAATTCTAAGCCCTCTCTTCCACTTCCAGGCAGTAGTAAGCCCAAACTTCATCTTCAACCAAGCCAAGCAGTAAAAATGGAGGACAAGTTGCACATGGTGGTTGTAATCTCGAAACACCAAAGAAAGAGATGAAGAGAGGATTAATACTCTCAAAGACACAAAAGACGACCAGTAGCAAATTTTTTCCCGTCTTACCCATAAATCGTCTGCAGTAAAAGGCTCTACCGCAAGTCACCCTTCTCCAAAAATGTAATTCAAGATGATGCCCTACTCTGCTAGATCTTTTTCTATGGAAACCAAGATCACCGAGAAAGCATACTGTTGTATTGGGACTTCATAAAGAACTTCTGTAACAATGAATTGCATGGCTATCATCCCTAGAATAAATGAACATGCCATTGGAAAGACTCCTCCAAATGCCTACTCTCCTAGAAACACTCTGCTGTTCGACTATTCCCAACCTCCTACATGACCAAGTACATAATCGGGTAGCTACTCTGATTTTGAAGTTGAGAAACCAGACACTTTGCCATATTAACACCTTCTCCAAAAGCCAGCAGCTCAAATCTAAATTAATTTTGAAATTGAAAAAACAGCTTCAAAGCGCTCCAACATACATTTTTACATTTGAGATTCAGCAAATGGCATCCATTGGGCCAACAGAACAAAAGGGAATTGTAAAGAAAACATGAAAAGAACCACCTCTTTATTTCTTCTATTTACTACCATTTGGCTACTATGCAATTGGTTTACTGGGTCATAAAAAACCAGAAATTGAGAAACCTGCAAAACAGAAGGTTATACTATACTTCATAACCCATTAAGGCATCAAACTTGTTGGCATGCTGCTGCATCACCTACCCAAAAGCCTAAAGCTCCTTACCACCTAGGAGGCTTTAACGTTATGCCTTAATGGAAAAATAGACTTATTCCTTGCAATTTCTAGATGGGACCAAGAAATATATCATCAAACTGACCCAGTTTCTTAGAAATATTAGTGAACTAGTACAACAAATTATCATGGAGATACTCGGCCAACAAAGATAAGATGCAAACAAACATAATATATATATATATATTTTTTGTAATAAAATATATATAGATTTATATATTATTAGAGCAAAAACACAACAATGTGACAAATTTATCAAAGAGGAAACACATTAGACTTTTCAAACCAACAATATATTGTCTTCAATACTACTAAAGTTATTGGAACAATAACCCCTATTTTCTGGATTTTAGTTACATGGACAACTATGATGCTTACTTAAACCTCCCTACTCACTGGTAAAGGTGCACGAAAATTATTGTTATAGAAGAGAAAGATGATAAAATAACGAGTGAAATTAACACAACACCAGCATGCACATTCATGCACCCTCATACAAGCACATGCCCACATTTATGAATGACTTTATGCATGCTTGAACAGATAGAAGCTTAAATTTGTCCCTTTATTCTAGAAGCAGCAATCTGGTTTTCCAGAACCCTGGAGGACCATAAATCTGTCTCTCCAAGTAATTACAGACATGCATTTACACAAATATTTGCAACCATTTTAACCCAACTATATAAGCACTTTCATACAATACAAGGAGTAATTGCTCTCCTTAACATGGAAAAGGATCCAGCAAAGACATTAAACATGCAAGATATAACTAAAGAAAGCCCAATCCTACAGGCACACTTCAAGGACAACGTAAAAGCAAATTGCTTGAATATAAACAAAAAAAAAATCCTAACTTCAGTCCTCCTTATAAACCAATAACGTCCTGATATGAAGGAAAATTTCCCAGTTCAATCTTCTTGGTCATTTAAATACTTCTTAAGAAAAGAGTCGTTTTAATCATGTATATATACACATATGTATATATATGCCTATAACTTTTAAGTCATCTTTTCAAAGTACAATATCAGTTAAAGCACTCCAGAAATAACATGTGACTGCTAGTAGCTTGTTCTTCAAAAAAGCTGATATAGGACAACTATGAATAATTTGCCTCCTAAAAAGACGAGATTCAACCAAGATATAAAAATTACAATTTTTTGTCACACGTAATAAAAGAGATTAAGCAGATATAAATAGGCTAACTTAATCCTAATCTAACTATGACAACGAATTCTAATAGAAACATAAAGAGTTAAAACAGTAGCAAGAGGAACAGCTGCAAAAGAATAACAGAATAAATAAAAAACTAATGTTGATTAAATTAAAAGTACTCTCTAATTCTGCTACTTGCGCAGGGATCCATTGATTCTCATGAGGTGGTAAAAACTCAACCTTGTCGAGTTGAAGGAATAGGACTTCTTGTTGAGACGAAAAGTTCAAGGACAAGCTGCTTAGGGACACATCTGATTTGTCATGCACCATGTTTCCTCTCTTCTAATGAGGACAACCAATCTGCTTTTTACTTCTGTTTCCCTTTTGACTTACTTAAAGGTGCTTTTTCTTGCTTCTATCATTATCTTCAAGTTCATGACCTTTCTCTGTATATACCTTTATCCCAAGGAATCTCCAAGGCTTTAAAACTGTCGAATCCTTATTCAAGTTCATGTTATCTCTGATATATCTGGTATGGTTATTGTTTTTTCTTTTCTAGTGGAGAATTTTTCTTCAATTAGATTGACACAGGACCTGACTTATAGCTGGATTAATACTATATACTTTGCACGAATTCTTAATTCAATAACAAGAAAACACTAAAATACTCTATCCTTCATGGTACCAGAAACACCATCTCTGAAAACCTAATCTGATTCCATGACCAAAAACAGACATGGCAACTGAGAAACAGAGCTCCACTTCCAAAGTTAACTCCAGCCGGAAACTACACCAGTTGTGAGGAGCTATGGAGGAAAGGAAACCTCTTCTTCTCTTCGAATTACCAGTCACAATCAATGGGCAGAATTATCTCCAATAGTCCCAGCCTGTGAGGATGTTCATTTGTGAAAGGAAAATACAAGTATCTTATCAAGGAAATTACTAATTCCCAGAAACAACAAGCCCAAATTCCAGCAATGGAAAACCAAGAATCATATGGAGATGTCATGGCTCATTAACTCGACGAACAACGACATATATCTTTCCCTTGTACATAACTGCAAAGGAGATTTGGGACACTGCAAGGAGACCTATTCAAGTTCTGGAAACACCTCAGAACTGTAAATAAATTCAAATTGAATCAATCTTGCATGACCTACGTCAAGAAGGTCTTAAGGTTTCCAAAAACTTGGTATCTTCCTCAATCGCCACTGCCCACAACTTAGTATGTTCGAAGTCCAGTCATGAAAGTGTCTACTACTAGTTCCAAAAATTATGGAACAAAAACGGACATTACTTTCTCCTCAGCCTCAAAAAAGACTTTGATGAAGTTCAAGGGAGAGTGGTGGAAACTAAACCTTTTCTGAGTCCTAGGGAGGCATTTGCAGAAGTTAAACATGAAGAGAGCATAAGAAAAGTGATGATGAGATCCCAAATCCCACACCAAATCTCGAAGGATCTACCCTTACAACCTGAGAAACCCCAATGAACAACAATCACAACGAAAACCGTCAAATGAAAGGAAGGCCACGGTGTAACAACTACTATAAACCAGGGTATCTCAAAGAAAATGGTTGAAAATTTCATGGAAAACCCACTGATTGAAGGTCCTCTCGATCAGGCATTTATAATGAAGGACGTTCAAATGCCACTATCACCAAGGAAGAAATCATTCTCATCAAACTCAAGTCCTTTTACTAATGAATAACTTGAAGGTCACAAAGACTCTTTAGCCAGAACCTACTACCTCAACCAATTACTTCTAGTTCTGGGACTAGCAAGTTAGTGCAAAAAAAAAGTGATTTTTCACAAACACTTACAGTGAATAAAAATACACCTCCCTTATTTAAAAAAAAAAGGTCCCTAGATCATCGACTCAGAAGCCTTAGATCACATGATGGAGATATAACACTCTTCTAGGAGTACAGTGTGTACTGAGAACTATACAATCAAATAGCTTATGGATCTTTACCAATATCAAGGGAATAGGTTCTATCTTGGTCATGAAGGACATAACTCTTTAACTTTTTTCTACATGTTCCGCACTTCAACTGTAACTTTCAGTCAGCAAAGTGACTCAAGATCTCAAATGTGTAACTAAATTCTTCTCAAACTTGTGGGAATTTCAGGAAATGGATTCAAGGAAGATGATTGGCAGTGCTGAGATATGTTTCAGGTTCTATCTTCTCAAATATGATATTCCTTCAACAAGACTAGTCCAGAAAGTAAATTGTGTGTCAGTCAAGAGTAAATCAGTTTCCAATTCTTGTGTCAATAAAGATAGTGGGATTCTGTTATAGGCACTAGCATCTTGATAATCAAAATTTTATGTAGCTTGAAAAATAATTCCCTCTTTATTTAACAATAAAAGTTCAAAGTCTTTCTATTATGAAAGATGCCAATTTTCCAAATAAGCTCGTAACAGTTATCCTAATCTAACATATACACCATTCTCAACCATTTTCCATGATTCTTAATGATGTTTCGAGCACCTTAACAGTGAATAATATGACGAGAATTCAGTTGTTTCTGTCATTTTTAGATAGTCACACTAGATTGACTATCTAATAATGCTAAAGAATACTTAAAAATAGTTATGGGTAATATTTTTTGGGTCAAGTTATTGTACACATTAGTTCCTTCAGTGCCCTTACCAAAACGGTAAAGAGAAAGAACTAATATCTTCTAGAGCTAGCCAAATCTCATGTTCTCCACTCATGTTCCAAACTACTTCTTGGGAGAGGCTGCTTACAGCATCATATCTAATCAATAGAATATCCTCCTGAGTAATCGAGTTTCACACTCCACGTCAAGTCTGATGCTTCAAATCTTTCACAAGTACCAAAATCATCTCTCCTCTAGACCCTAAAATATTTGGATATTCTGCATTTGTTCACATAAACCAACAACGCCATAACAAATTAAACCATAAATCTACCAAGTGCATTTTTCTAGACTATTCCCCATATCAAAAGGGTTATAAATGCTATTGTCCCAATAACAAAAAGAGTGGATACTTAAATGCATGTAAAATTTTTGAATATCAACCCTACTACTCAAAATCTGATATTCGGGGGGAAGCAGGAGAGAGTATCATCTTTAGGACATTCTTGATGATTCATCTAACCCAAAACAACACCACAATCTGAAAGCCCTACCATCCATGACCAATTCATAACACAACCTCTTGTTCATGATCAACCTGCAAATACTCTATCTCCTAATCAATTTGCAAGTCCTTGACTTCGTGTCTATACTAGAAGGAAAAAAACCGAAAAAGAGGTAGAAACCCTAACACAGCTCTCACGTAATCAAGAGTCTGAACCGGATCCAATATCTACTCGAATTCACTCAGGTAAGTGAACTTATGATTATGAGAATGCTGCATCTGTTGCTGATGATTTAGATGTGCCAATTGCTACAAGGAAGGTGCTAGAACTTGCACAAATCATCCTATCTACAAATTTATCTCTTATGAAGGACTGCCACCATTGTATCAGAAGTCTGTTTCTACTCTTCATAGTGTACAGGTTCCAAGTTCTGTTCAGGAGGCCCTCAAGAGTCCAGAGTGGAAAAGACCATCAATGAAGAGCTCAAAGCATTAGAGAAGAATGGCACGTGAGTAATCTTAGATCTTCCTCCTGAAAAGAAACCAATTTGGTAAAGGGAAGTTGGGGGAGGGGTAAAGGTTTGGCAGGTTGCAGTGAAGAGAAACCTCAAGGACTGGGAGATTCTTGAATATGAAAATCTGCTGCAGCTTATCTCTTAAGGCCATGGGTGGTAAAAATTCTATTAAAAAAAAGGTCAAAATATATCTTTTCTCTGCGAATTATTTTTCGAACAATGGAATACACGAAAAAGTCAAGTGCTAGAAAAATCAACTTTCTGTTTATTCTTTCTGATTATTATGTCTTTATCTATGCAAACAGATCAAATCATAAATATATTTCTTTTTCTGATCCAATCGGACTGGAATATGTAATATCATAATAATGGTAGAAATTGAATTACTTTTTTTGTTTTGTTATTCTATAAAAAACCCATGAGTCTAATGACATTTATCAATTCTTTTCCATTTGTATCTGTCTGTTATAAATTGCAATTTGAGTATAATCTTTCTTCCTCTGTTCATACCATACGTATTTAACCTCACATCTTTCGACCATCCACTTTTTCAGTGCTCCCTAGCTATCTTGATCCACTTCCCCTTTCGTTTGGCAGATACCGCGTGAGGAGAGTAGTCCTACACCCACCCCACTGCACTGACTTGGCATTCTAGAATCGGGTGCTCTCAACGTGTGAACCAAGGTAGACCAACTCATCATATGCTGACCTTCATTAACTGATTACTGGTTGTCCGGTACTCCGTCACTTAGCCATTGCAGCACCTCACGTGACTTTCGAGTGAAATGTAAGGGCAGGCATGCAATCATACTTTAGGAATACAGGAGTACCGTATCCTATATATATTCTTTTGAAGCTTCTCCTGGGACGTTGGCAGCTTGGTTACACCATGTGAAGCACAGTTGAGGCATGAACAAGGTACCTGTAGTGATAAGACTGGGCGGCGTCTCAATCCTAGCGGGTCTTTCTCAGTCAAATTGTCAAAGATTGAAGATATGTACACTAGATTCACATATAGACAGATTTGGAATGTCAAGGTCCCGCACCATGTATCCTCTTTTGATTGGGAGGCCGGTAGAGACTGGTGTATTTTGACTACAAATAAATTAATGAGACAGAACAAGATTATGGTGAACGCTTGCTATCTGTGTAAAAAAGCCGATTAGACTTGTAACCATGTGCTTCTTTCGTGGCCGGTGGTGTATAAGTTGTGGGGTATGGAATTCTGGGTATTAACTGGGTTATGGCAGGCTTGGCTAGAGATGAGCTATTGGCTTGGAGGGGTATCAGCAGGAGCAGGAAATGAGCGAAAATTATACCACCGACTACTTTTTTAACAGTTTGGAAGGAGAGAAACAAAAGAACGTTGATGGCTTAGATCATGTTAATGACTTTGAGTCAAATAAAAGCTAGATGGTTGCAGACCTTGTCTTTTTTGTTTTTGGGACAATCTATTGATTCAATGGAGATTTTAAGAGACGTTGCTGATGTTTCGGTAGATATGAAATATGAGGTGTACTGGTTGGCACCCCCTTGGTGTTGTTATTAATACAATTTTTTCTCTTTTTATTTAAAAAGAAAAAACAGTTTGGTACAAGCGGTTTTCACCATAAAACATAAAATTGATGGAAAGTCCACATCGTTGATAAAGGCTTTACTCAATGGAATTGACTACCAAGAAATTTTTGCTCCAATGGCCAACCTCAACACTATTAGAGTTCTTTTCTCTATAGCCGCAAATCAAAGATTAGCCATTAAATCAATTGAATGTTAAAAGTGTATGTCTAAATAGTGACATAGAAGAAGCATATATGGAGATACCACTCGAACTTAAAACCTGTTCTGACACCAGCAAGGTATGCAGATTGAGAAAATCACTATACATTGTCAAGCAATCTCCCCGTACATGGTTTAACAGATTTACTTAGACAGTGATCAATCATGGAAATGCTCAATGTCACGCAAATCAGTCATTATCCTTGAAGTTTTCTCCATAAAAGAAGATTAAAATTTCTAATTGAAGCTTTTAGCCAAATATTTCAAGATCAAATACCTTGAGCATCTTACTTATTTTCTTGGCATAAAGGTGGCACAATCTAATAAAGGTATATTTGTCACTCAATTGTAAACATGTAAAACTTCAATAGATCCAACCAAGAAGATAGAGTGTACAAAGCAGTGCACCTGTGAACAGGAAGAGATATTAGAGACTCATAGGGCAACTCATCTATCTCTCACATTTGGCCTCACATCGGTTTTCCTATTAGTGTTGTAAGTCAGTTCATGAATAATCCAATAAAAGGGCACATGGAAGTTGTGAATAAAATCTTAAAATATCTTAAGATGACTTCAGTTCGAGGTCCGTTATTCACAAGAAGTGATGATAGAAGTATTAAAGTTTC
Source organism: Carica papaya (assembly GCF_054855325.1). NCBI lineage: Eukaryota > Viridiplantae > Streptophyta > Magnoliopsida > Brassicales > Caricaceae > Carica > Carica papaya. The sequence continues at coordinate 29,264,506 of NC_142310.1, read as the reverse complement.
TTATACGCGGATTGGGCAGGAGATGTGAATGATAGACACTCCACATCCAAGTGTTGCTTTTACGTTTCAGGATTTTATTTTATTTTTTTTGAAATAATACGTTTGGTGAAATCTTGTCACTCAAAGAAACAAGAAACAATCAGTGGTCTCAAGAAGCAGTGCAGAGGCTAAGTTTTGAGCTCTTGCTCTAGGTATTTATGAAGGGATGTGGATATGGAGATTACTTTATGAATGGGGAACAATGGTAAAATCTATCCAGACGTTCTGTGATAACCATGTTGTCATAAGAATTGCAAAGAATTCAGTGCACTATGACAAAACAAAACACATTAGAATAGATCGATATTTCATCCCAGAGAAGATTGAAAAGGAAATTATTCAGCTAGTATACACTCTTATAAGGTCCTGACTGCAAAGATACTCGCTAAAACTCAACCCAGCTTGAGGGGGAACGTAGGATTCTTATTAAACTTAGTTATTTTGGGATTATGATAACGTAAATCTGGTATTATGCAGTTTTTTTCAAAAAAAAAAATCTTTAACATATCCAGTATTACTATTCTCTATTTTCTGGTTATTATTTTTCCTTTATTAGCAGCAGATTTTTCTCCAATTAGATTGACTTAGGACCTGATTTGTAGGTAGATTTCTACAAAATATTTTCTGCACATATTTGATTTAATAACAAAAAGAAAAACACTAAATAACTCTCTCCGAATTCTTCAAAAACAATCTCTTTTTCATATTAAAAGAAAAGAATAAGTATTTTCTCGTCTAATATGTGCATGCCTCATTCACAAAGTCAAAGGTGACAAGGAGAGAATTGACAACTTTCATAAGAAAAGCATCAAATAAGGTACAATTTTCATAAGCATCACATTGAAAAGAATTAGGACTTTCTCAAGCAACCAATATAATCAAGTTAGCCAGCAATATTATTTGTACAACTACAAATATAGCTGTCTTTGATGAATGAGACCTTCTATGGTTGACGTTGAAACCCGATTCATACAATTCCCATGCCAATAGTAAGCCTCTTAGCTTTTACTTCCACAACTAAAGATTTTGAAATATAGAAGCAAACACCTTTCTCCTTTTCAGAAGCTGTTAAATTCCATCTGACTATGGTCAAGATAGAGGTGTCCATGCCTTCATCAACTAAATAATCGTCATACTTTGATGTATAATCTTCTCTTCCTAGAACCACCTTTTCTTGATCCATTCCAACATGCAAGCTGTTTCTTTCTGAACATAGATAGCCCATTTACCGAACATATCTACTTAACTTCCTTACTATGATAGTAGGATAGCTGGATGTTGACATTGTGGTTGAATGTTTGTTGCCGAGAAGCTATCTTTGGGTCATATTTTGCTTCAAGGGTTCTCTTCGGAAGTTAATTCCTTCACTAGGAACCCAGTGTTAGCCAAAGTTGGGTAATTCAAATATTCTTCCAGAATAAAAGCAGCTAGATAAATTTATGCCATAGTTATTTTGAGTTGTCAATCAACTCTGCCTTGATAAAAGCCCTTGTTCTTGCCTTGAATCTAGACGTTGCCTGCTACCGTCTTATACCAATTGACTGTATCCTCAACTCCAAATTTATGCTATACACAACTGGAAACGTGCTACCTTGAATCAAGGTATTAAGCTTAATCATGAATTCTGTCAAAACATTCAGTAGGCAGAATACTTCTCTTTGAGGGCGGTTTTCACGTCGCCTCATGTTTCAGTAGTCTGTCATCTAGTTTTGACAAGTTTCCATGGATGCTATAACAGCATAATTTTGCACTGCCAACAAGCGACATTTTGGCAAATCTAACTTTACAAGCCTTTTCCACATCCTACCAATTATAATATTTTTCCATCAGATTAAGCCAATAAAGGGAAGAAATCTATATCCAGTCTTCTTGAGCCTACTTTAACTGTTCTGGTGATGTCTCCTACATAATCTTGAGGTTTAACACATCTCCCGTCAACTGCAGCTACTTCCGCAATTTGGAGAGCTTGTGCAGATTGAACACTTGTATTGCCACTTCAAAAGCATTACAAAATTCTTCCCTGAGGGCACTAATTGAGATTTGAAGAGTACAGACTGAAATTTTCAGTGTTTGAAGTGAGTTTTCACGTGTTCCCATTCTAGTATCTGAAGTAGGTTGTTCTTGTTGAAGAAGTTTACTAGTGCTTAAGTCAACATTCATAACTATTGTCTAAAGCCTGTATATGATTGAACTATCTGCACGAACAGAAGAGTGTAGCCTAACTACTTGAAAAGCTCTGACCCCATGAAAAAATATCAAGGAAAGACCCAAATCAGTCTACATGAACCAATCTGGTCAACTGAGAAAAATCAGTCAAAATAAGAAAATTTTGGCAAAGCCTACTAGTTGCACAATTCTTGGCAGCTAAACAGTTGACCTTATTTGAAGCTGGCAGTGGTGGTTTTGCAAGCCATGCTCTGAACGTACTCCACAGCACAGATTATAGTTAAAAGAAAAGAGAAAGATGCAAGAATTCAGCTCGAAGATGTGCCTACTCCATATGGGCAACTGGGAAAAATTTCACTATAAAAGAACCCCCTCTTACAACTAAGATTTTTCCTACGTATAATGTTAAGAGAAGATCCAATCTTACGACAATGTACCCATTATAAAGAAAAACTACCTTGGACCAATACTGTATATACTTAGTATTACCACCATGATAGACCTGATTCTTTACCAGAAAAATTGTATGTTGACTATTGCAATAGAGTTTGTGTTAACCCCATCTTAAAACCAACCTTTTTAACCATAACATCTATCTTTTTTGTAGCCCCTGTGATTGCCATGCATTATAATTTTGTTATTGACATTGCAAAAACACATATTCCTTGGTGAGTTTCTATCACCAAAATCACCAGCATAGTATGCATCTACATATCCAACAACACATTGTCCTCAACTTGAAAGGTGACTGCACAATGATGAGAGACATGAGCAGATTTTATGGCAGTTTGAGCTTGGAGGAGGTGGTCATAGAGATCCTTACTGATTAGGTCCTCAGTATGAACTTAAAAACTCCTTACCTTCTACCTTAGATAGGCCTGGGCAGTAAGCAACTAAGGTAGGAGACATCTATAGACAACCTCAAAAAGTTGTTCTCTAACAGGAGCTATAGCATGTGTTGTAGCAACATTCCTCCCAACGACCATTCTAGTCATCTTCTTGGTTTGTCATTGGTAAAGCCCGAATACACATATTGATAGTGTGATTAAGTACTACTTTCCCATCCGATTGTGGATGGTAGACAGAACTAAAAGCGAGCTTAGTGTCAAAGAGGTTCTTTTCAAAAGGTGATTGCACATCACAATCACTCACAATGGACTTAGGTAGTCCATGCAATATAAAGATAGAGTAAAAGAACAGGTGAGGAACATTGACTGTCATGTAAGGACGTGCCAATGGAAAGGAAATGAGCATAATTGGAAAAGTGATATACTACCACCAACAAGGCGTTCTTCTCATGGAATGAGTATGATTAGTAAAATCATCTCATGGAATCAAAGAGGTATGATTGATAACACAAAGAGATTCATTATTAAAGGGTTGTTGAGAAAATGGCAGGGAGTGAACGGAGGATATGGTATGTTCAAATAGAATGAAGTGGATAATATGTCTAATCTTATGGTCAGGTTTTATGGGGATCAAAAGAAGTAGGTTGGCATGATCTCCTGTGAAAAGGGTTGTGCTGGTGGGTTTCCTAGTATTGTGGAAAGAAGGGCGACTTGACTTCACTAGAGGAATTAGGGAAGTGGTGTCTGTCAACTTGCGAATATGAATTTAAATGCTCAAGCAGGCATTGGATTTCTATTGGGGTATATGGTAAAAGAGAAGATAGGGTTAGAGGGCTTTGGTTGGAAGATCTTTCCAAGGTTAGGCAGTTCTAGAATATCGCTTTGGCTGTGGGTAGTGAATTTAACATGGTTCTCTATGCATCAAAAATATCCAGTGGGGACCAGAAGCGAGACATCATTTCCAATTTGCATCTGATTGACCTTTCCTTGTTGGGAAGAAGGTAGACTTCGTGTAATTCCAATAACCCTCCTTGTTTTTCTAGAAAGCACAGGTCCTTTATTTAATTTGAAGTGATCAATTTGGCCCTAGGAGCTGACCAATGTCTGGTAACAAAAATAATTTTTTATCTTCTCCCATTATTTGGATTTTCATGGAATTAGTTAGAGTTTGTCTACATTCAAATTTGGGAATAATCGGCCAAAAGTTGATGGTTTCAAGGAGTTCATCAAAAGACTGGTGGCTTGACACCACTCCTTGATAGGAGGCTAGTCCTCGGCTTGCCAAACATTTAGCCTATGTGAAAACAAAGGGTTTATCCTAGACCAAGGATATTATCAGTTCTTTTAGGAGAAAAGAAACAACAAGGAGCTGAAATTGACTGATTAATCACTTGGAAGCAGACAGGGAAATTTCAAAATTCGAGAAGCAAAAAGAATCCTTTTAAATATGAAAGTGGCTGATCTGATATTAATGGAGGAAATTGCTTGGAAAGAGCAGTCCAAGATGATTTGGCTCAAAGCAAGGGCCAAGAATACTAAATTCTCTTCCATAGGTTTGGCTTCAGCTCATTGCAACAACCATTTCATATGTTGAAGTTAAGGATTCAAGACAATGAGTTTTTAGAGAGTGGCAACATGAGAAAGGTCGCAAATGGTTTTTATTAGAAGTTGTATTGTGAATCTGAGGCTTGGAGACCTAAGTTTGATGGTTTAGATTTTGCCACATTGAATGACTTCGATAGATATATTGTTGATGTCCCCTTCACTGAGAAAGAAGTTAAAGAGGCATTTTCTCTTGCAATGGTGACAGAGTTAACGGGACTAGACGACTTTTCTGTGACTTTTATTTAAAACTTCTGGGTGGTGGTTAAAACTAATATCATGAGACTATTTCAAGACTTCTCTTCAACCAATAAATCTTTGAGAAGCCAAAACTCTAGTTTCCTTATCCTTATTCCCAAAATTGCAGGGGCCTTAAATTTTTTCTTCTGAAGGATCTTATGCTGATTAGTTTGGTGGGCAGTGTCTACAAATTGATTGTTAAAGTGCTTGATAGGAGTTAAAAAGGGTGGTTGGTTTGATTGTGGGAGAGATTCAACACCCTTTTGTGAGTTAAAGAGAAATTTGTGATACGTCCCTGATCGCCAATGAAGTGGTGGAATTGTGGAGGCCAACAGGGAGTCTGCATGTAAACTAAATTTTACAAAAGCTTACAACCACTTCTCATCGTCATTTCTTTACCACCATACAGAAAGGATGGGTTTTGGGGGAGAAATAGAGATCTTAGATGACTTTGTGACTAGTGATTCCTTTGTAGTTATTGTTAATGGAGGTCCTCCAAATTCTTTTCTGCTTCTAGGGGTCTAAGAAAAGGTCCCCCTGTCTCCCCTACTGTTTATTCAGATCATGGAAGTTCTTAATCGCATGTTCTCCAAAGCCATAAAAATCAATTTGCTGAAGGACTTCTTCTGTCTATTGGTTGAAGGTGAGATCACTCGGAAATTTCTCACTTGTTTGCAAATGACTCTCTTTTGTTCCTCAAGTTGAATAGAGAATATGTCCAAAATCTGGGAGCTAGTCTTCATGGTTTTTAAGCTGTCTCGAGTCTTAAAATGAACTGGAGAAAATCTACGATCACCCCCATAGGCAATCATCTATGTTGTGAAGAGTTTGACATATTCTACGTTATAGAGTGGTTTCTCTTCAATTGGTTACTTGGGTCTTACACTGGTTGCCAAGATCAAGGATAAAGGAATTTTGAATCTAATAGTTGCGGAGATAGACAAAAGGCTAACTGGTTGTAAAAATGCTTGTTATTCAATGATGGGAGATTACACTCATCAAATGTGCCTTATCTAACTTATTGGTCTATTTTCAGAAGAATGCGTTCTCGGCAATGAAGTGCTGCCAATGTTGCCCATCTTATCAATCTTAATGACGCAGATATGTTGGATCTCTTTGATCTTCTTTCCTTTAAGAGTTTGTAATTCTTTATATTCTAGTTTCTTGCTTGTATCTAAGTTTTCACCCCATTGCTCCTTTTGTATCATCTTTTTTCTCATCCATTACATGTGTAATAATCACTTAAACTGACCAAGAACTCTTCTTTTTTTTCACTCTATGTAGCTTGACACTCTATGACACATTGATTCACCTTAACTAATAGGAAAGAGCTCCTTATATCATTATAGTTGAGTTATAAATGCCAGGAAATAGCTGTATGTTCTAGACAAACATAATCACCATCTAAAGGTCAGCATTACCAATTTCACCTCAGAATAATTACTATACAGACATATTCATCAGCACATATGTTCTTAAATAATCATATAGCAATAGATCTGATTTAGTCCTATACATAAGCAAACTTCAATTTCCATGAGTGAGGACTTCAATAGAGCAATGCGGAAATAAAAAACCAAAAATATTTGCTTGAAAATCAAACATATGCATCTCAAAAGAAAACCAATCATATTCTCTTCAAATCTGATATTTCTCCTGTCACTTAAGGGAGAGCATCAAACCAAAAAGAGGAACTTTAGATCTTCCACCACTGACATAAAGAAAAGTCGTGTCTAATATGTAGGTAGCAAACAGCAAACTGTAGAAACAATACTCAAAAGAAACTTGAACTCAAACTTAAAAGCACTGGATTATGGTTCATCCTTTGCAGGCTTGATAATAGCTCAACCAAAACGTTACAATTGTGAATCAGCCTCTATTTTCAAACAGTCTGATAACTGACTACCTAAAATGCCTAGAATTAGAGATGCTCAGAGAACAAATCAATTTCAATGGAATCTCAGATGAAGTATACAAACGTGGTAGAACATCAAAAAGTAACTACAAGAGAGAAGACAGATTTGCCTACTACCTGCTCCTCTATGACTGATCTCCAGATGAGTGACTTCTACAAGGAGAAAAATGTACAGGAATAGAACAAGACTGAAATGATTCTGACACGTCAGATACCGAGGCTGGAACTTCATGAGGACATCCTCCACGAAGACATTTGGACCTGCTCGCATGTTTTGATTTCAAGGTTACTTTCCGTTGATACTTTATCACATAGCTTTTGGGTTTTGATTTCAACCTTAATTTCCTGTGGTACTTGATGAAATAGCTTCCAGGTTTTGGCTCCAGTCTTAATTTCCTTTTATACTTTATAAAGTAGCGTTCAGGATTATCACTGCTTTTATCTAGATTCTCACAAGATTCAAGACTCAAGTTCTTAGCATTGTCATCACCACTTGTGTTCAGGACCTTAGTTGAACAGCTCCCTTCCTCCTCTTTCAGTCTTACATCCAAATTGCCAATATCACCATTAAACTCCACTCCAAACTTAATACCATTCCTTCTGGTTCTCGCATAAACCTTGAATTCTGGCTTAAAATGATCCATTTCTACTGAAAATTTACCAACAGAAGGCCCAGAAGTGCTACCATCAAGAACCTCAAGCTTCTCACTCTCAGATAAATCAGCACCGCCTGAATTAGATAATCTCACCAACAAATCACCACCAGAGTTCCTCATCTTGGGAGCAGACAAGCCTCTGGCTTTCAGCAAGTACGAATTCTTGGAAATTCTGGGAGAGCTATTCATGGCACGATGCAATTGAATCGCAAATTCCTCGTCGCCAACAATATTTCTCTCATCACAGCCACGGTTCTTTGCAATATTCTCATCTCTTTTGGCAAACAAATGCAACGCATCGTTGGCCAACTGTACTGCCCTCGTAGCCACCGCTGCCTTTGCCACTGCCAGTTCCCTTGCTCGTGCAGCCGCCTCAATCTTCCCCTCCAGCACACAATTTGCATCCTTCACGTGATCCTCCAACTGTTCCCTGCAATCCCACATATTCAAAACCCTAGGGCTCCCGGGATCGGGGATCCTAGGACTCTTACTGTCATCCCTGCTCCTCCTTAAAGACTCTCGGTTACTCGCTATTTGTTTTGGGAGCCAACAATCAATACAAACTGAAAATTCCTTTCCCAGACAAGAAAACGACCAGGGCGGAACTGCTCTGTGCCGAAGAAAACACAACTCGTGGATACAGTGGTTACATTGACAACAGCGAAAACAATCATCGCCTGACGATTCTTGAAAGCAATAAGAACATATTTCAGACGACTCGACCCGAGAATGGCATTTCTTACAGAGAAGAACCACTCGCCACTCGCTGCACAGTGTCCGGATTCGGGTTTTGCTAATGCCATTACAGGCGTCGACTCGGAAACCGCAGGCCTGACATTCGGACAGATTAGGCAAGTACCGTGTCTTCTTAATGACTGCCGGGCTGTTATCAGGTTTCGTATAGCTGGAGAGAAGCCGCGTGCCGAGGGGAAATCCTCCTCTGTCTTCATTCTTCTGGAGCTCTTGTCGCGGTGGCAGGTTTTCGCGTGGAATAGGTTTCATTATTGCAAGAAGCAAGTTTCCCTTTCCGGCATTGAAGATTGGGGGAAATGTTAGGGTTTCACGAAGGAAAATTTCGTGGAATCGGGGATTTTACGGATTTCTAGGTTTGCTTGATGTGATTTCTTCGAATTTTCGCCGGCCGGCGGTTCTTGTACAGGTGTTAGTAGTTCTAGAGAACCGGATTCAATTCGGAAACCGAGAAACCCATTGGTCGCTCGATGGCAAATCATAGATAAAAGAAAAAATAAATATTGAATTGTTGGTAAAAATGAAAAACTAAAAGTCGTTTTAGTAGTTAGTAATGTAACTTGAGAAAAACAAGATACGTATTCTTTAAAATAATAATATGTTAATTAATATTTAATAAATAAATAATAATAGAATTGTATTTTACATTACCTTTAAAAATAATTTTTAAAAATAAGATATTAAGATTAAAACATGATAAAAAAGATGTTAAATTATAAGTATAGGTACGTTTTTAGAAGCAAAAAAGAATTAAATTGGATTAAAAAATAAAAATCAATAAAATTTATACAAAAAAGAAAAATATTATAACAAATGGTGTAACTGTGAATTAACATAGTGTAACTGTGAATTTTAGTAGTATCTTCATTATTTTATATAAAAAAAAAAAATTTAACATGCATGAGATTGTTAGATAGCAAATGTTCTTTGTTACTATTGTTTGGTTCATCTATGAGCATGATTGGTGTATCAGCCTCTTAACTAGACACGAGATCATTAGAGCTGCTCTTAAGTTCTAATCCGAGCAAGTCCTTATGACGTTTGAGTAGATATCCCAATATGTGGTGGCGAGCTCCTCCAGAGGATTAGTTTAAACTTAACATGAATAGTTCTACTAGAGACGTCATTGTTAGTAGTTTGAATAGAAATAGTTAAGATAACTAGGTCATTGAATTTATGAGTAATATGGACAATGTGATCCTATAATGGCATAAATTCATGGGAAAATTGAGCGTATCTAGATAGCTTGGGATAATGGCATCAAAAACATGATTGTTGATGTTGACTTTTTATATCTAAAGTAATGACTCAACTAAATCAACAATTTTGAAACTCACAACACCAAAGATGATATTAAGCTCAAAGATCTTTTATATCAGAATAGTAGTATTATAGTTATCCATGTCCACATAAAGGCTAACACTTGTGTTCATCGTCTTACCCATTGGGCTCACCACACTCTTGTGAGAACCATCAGACTTAGATAGGATCTTAAAGATTTGAGACCTCATATGTTCTTAGATCATTGTAATACTTTGTGGGTCTATTTAATATAAAGTACTTTATCTTTCCCTTTTGTGTTCCTTTCCTTTATAGCAAAAAAAAAAGAGTTTTTATATGATCTTATATTATATTACTTATGAAATGGACTTAATGATAAAAACGATGTGTGTAAGAATAAAGAAAAAGTATGAGAATAAAGAATTCTTTTTTCTTTTACATGTGAGCTATACGATATTAAAATTGTGAGTTCTAATGAGATCGCTTGAGAGTTAGAGAGATGATAGAGGGTTATGGAGTAGTTAGAGATCTTGAGTAGTGGAAGCAAATGAAGATAAAAATAAAAATAAAGTAAAATAAAAAGAAAGAAAAGAGTTAGACAATTGAGGAAGAGGAAAATAAGAAAAAAGATAGAAAGAGAGTGACGCAGTCACATGGGAGTTATGTGTTATTAAAGTGGAGAAGTATGTGGAAAAAAAACATGTAAAGAAAAGAAAAAATAGAGAAAGTGAGGTAAATAAGAGGAAAATATTGATTGTTGGGGTGATGAAAGGAACTGAAAGTAGTAGAATTCAAAATAATAGTCTTTTTAGCCTTTAAAGTCAATCTTCAAAAGAATAATGTTATCGTAATTAAAGTTTGTGCTCATTATAACAACAAAGTTTGAGTTAAGATTACATAGTAGTGTCGTCGTTATGATGATTCAGTACCGCAACTTATTAGTAGATTGAGATATAGCTTTTGGGTTATGGGTCAGTATTCTGGTTGTTTGTTAAAGGTCGTAAACCATGTGATGTTTTATGTAATATCTTATGGCTACCATTTGTTTATTGCTTATAAGTTATTTTTCTATAAATAGTATGAATTTAAAGTTACGTGTGTAATACTCGGACCCGAAAAGCGGTATGGGATAATTTTTTCTTATTAAAATAATTATTTTATTTATTTTATTTTTATTTAATTGAAATTTTAAAAAAAATAAATTAACGATGAGATTAAAAATAATTTTGAGAAAAAATGAATGAAAATTTGAGTTTGAGGGAGTTTTTGAAAAAAAAAATTAGAAACAAAGGGTCAAAGTACAAAAAGAGAAAATTTGGTCATATGGGATGGCCCAATCAGCAGCCCCGACGAACCAAAGCACGCCGTGTGTCAAAACACGCTGATGTCAGTACCACTAAGGAGGCCACGTAGGTGATCCACGAGCCCAGTGATTCGATGGCCCAGGTTCGATCTCGCACGCGTGAACGGCTCAGATTCGTTTCCTCTCTTGGTACAATCGGATAAATGAGATCAATTCCAATGAACGGTTCAAATTCGTTTCCTCCTTAGGCGCGATCAAACGGACGAGATTAATCACGATGAATAGCCCAAATCGACACATGATGGGTATAGATACCTCACGTCACAGGAGAACCCAAACACTAACCGTCAGCCCCCAACGGAAAAGTAAAACCAAGCATCGGAGAAGGAGGCTGATCGCCGATCGCCACTATACCGGAGCCACCATCGACCGACAAAAAAGGTAAAATTTCTCCTTACCCGCTCAAAATTTAGTTCCAAACATCTCTCTGACCAAATCAATGCAAGAGAGATGGCGGGTGAGCTAAAAACTACGGGTAAAGCCTGGCGGAGCTGCGACAACCAAAATCCAAAAATCCCTCTAATGATCCCCCTTCTCGATTCCCGTTTCATACAATTTTTTGATCATTGTGTTCACTGTTCTTTTTGTGCAGGTTAGCCGAAGAAGGAACCCCAACCACGAAGGAGAACTGGTGGAGCTGTTGCACCCGCATTGGTAGGTTCGGTTTTTCTATGATTTTTGGGCCAACCGAGGCTCCCTAACGTATTTGTTCGCAAAGATAAGTATAAAACCAGCTAAAACTTGCCAAAATTGACCAGGTCGAAGCAAACCATCGTCGTGGGCGACCGAGCCGACGCTGCCGTACAATAACTCTAAAATTGGTTGGAAAGAATTTTGGACACCGATTTTGGATTTTTGAAACATTTTTAGGTACGTAACAAATGTTTTAGATGTCACATGAAAAATTTAAGAAACCCGGTACCTACTAAGAGATATGGAAGACAGCGAGACGTCTCGAAATACTGATTCGGATAAAGATCTCTCACCATATTCTCTGTTATAGTAAATTGAGGCTTAACGATGTATAATTTTATGTTTATGTGAAAAGTTAAAAAATGCTAAAAATAATTATAGGTCACTAGTAGAGTCAGAACCGATTAATTCACAATTATCCTGACTTCTTATCTATTTTTCTGTACTGTCCTACTTACTTGTCATTGTATTATGCATATTCTTAATTTATAGTTTCAATTGTCTTATCGATTTATCTAGTTTATTCGATTATCTGGTTGCTTGATCTCTTATTATAATAAGCTATATCATCTACATAAATATTTTTTAATTGATCTGTAAATATAATATGAAATATTGGTATGTGTTTATTGATTGTTTTGCTTGATGAGAATCTTTATGTGAAAGACTTATTAGGTACCCAGGAAAAGGGTGGATGGGCTCGGTACATAGGGAACTCTACCGTGAACATCACTTCAGTTAGACGGTGCTGAAAAATCTCATACCAGAAAGGTTTAGGAGATATGGTTCATTCTCATACTGGACGAGGTATTGAGGCGATGGAATATTTGGCACCCATTACCGGACGGGATATGGAGATGGCCGGTTAATTGTTAAAATTGGATATTGGGCTCACGAGTAAAGGGACATTCCTATGGACCCCCAAGGGTACCAGTAAGCAAGTAAGAAAGAAAAATTGTCTTCACTTATTCTCTTATGTGTGAAAATAAAAAGTGATATGGATATGAGTTTTCATACATTATTTTTGAAAAACTCATAACGGTATGTATCAAACAAATGTTTTTATGTTAAATGTATTTAATTAAACAATGACTCCATTAGTTATTTTCCTGAATTTTAACAATATTCAGTTTTTCATATATGTGATTAATGTGATATTCTTACTAGGCTAGTGTAGCTCACCCTTTCATTAACTATTTCAGATTAAGGAGATCAGGATCTAGATCCCGATCAGTAAAAGAGTTGTAAGTAGTTCACCACCCGAACTCATTTCTAGTGCTAGTGAAGGTTGTCCTAGGATACTTATTTATTCATTTTTTTAATTATCGTTTGACTTTTAGAAAAAAAACATTCATGTAACCCTATTGGACATTCTAAATTATTATGTAAGGAATGTAAACCTTAACTCTATTATTTGCTTCTATATTTAAATTATAAATTTATTTTCTTCAAGGTTCTGGACCTTTACAGCTGGTATTAGAGCAACGTTCCTCAGAACCATTCCTTATACAAAGACTTAAAAACACCAAATACGAACTATTACCCAACCATTCTTTGTGAAATACAGGTACAAAGATATTAAAAGAAAAGACATCCACTAAATCGAACAACCCAAGATGGTTCACTTCGAGAGGATGTTGATCGACTTTTTAAGATACTGGAGAGACTTGTCTCTGCCTAGTAAGCCCAAGAGGAAATAAGGGAGTTGTCTGACCCCCCCTCCCCCCCTTCCCCCGTACTGCACAGTTTGAACCACCCTTACAATGGGAAGATCTAGAGCCACCCCAGTACAACCCTGCTCCTCTACCATACTATCTAGCACTACCACAGTATAATTCGGTACCTCAACCGTATCATCCGACACCATCACAGTATAATCTGGTACCTTCACCGTAGCATCCGACACCACCACAGGGCCACCCGGTCCCTCCCTAACATAATCCAGTCCCTTTTTCACGGGATCTAGTTCCACCCATGATGGACCCATATTATATTGAAAGGTACAAAAAATTAAACTCATCTACCTTTGCAGGGGCATCCTCTTTTGAAAAAGCAGAGTATTGGTTAGTTGAGACAGAGAAGGCATTCGCGAGTCTTGGGGTAGTTCTCGATCAGAAAGTTGTACTTGCCACCTATATGCTTGTGGGAGAGGCAGATCGCTGATGGTAGCTTAAATAGGTCACCATACCCATTCTAGTCACTGGGGAATAGTTCTTGATGGCCTTCAATGCAGAGTACCTCCGACATTTGAAAGAAATAGAGTTTACATACCTAGTTCAATGTGATATGATTGTGTCGGAGTATGTTTAAAGGTTTTAAGAGTTGGGCTGGTATTTTCCTGATAGCATGATGAATGAAGGCAGTAAGGCAAAAAAGTTTGAGTGGGGCCTTCGTCTTGAGATTAGATAGCAGGTGTACATATTTGAGCTCGGTATTTATTCAGTCGTTCTAGCCAAGGCATAGTTAGTGGAGAGGAACATTCGCATCTTTCTTACTGCAGTGGGGAATCCCAAACTCCTAGTTTCACACTGTAGACCAGCACCCACTACACCAGTTCGGCAGAATAAGAGACCTAGGTCAGTGACTCAAGCTCCTCATCAGGCTCCGGTAATAGGACATAGTAGAACTTGTCAGCACTGTGGCAAGGATCATGGGGACCGACCCTGCTATCACTTTAACAATACATGTCGCATATGTAGGAGTGCCTAATACTACGTGAGAGAATACCCACGAAATCATAATCATGCCAAACCTCCTATATAGGACAGAGCTTACAACCTCACTCAACAGGATGGTGAAACTAACGTAGACGTGATACAAGATATGTACACTATCTATAATCACCTTGCACATATTTTGATTGATACTAGTGTCTCACATTCATTTGTCTCGCATGTTTTTACACCAAACTTGAATGTATTACCTGAAATACTTAATTCTATGTTATTTATGTCTATTCCTAGGAGTAGGACACTATTAGGGGATGCTATATACAAATTTTGTATCACAGACATAACAAATAGAAAATTGAGTGTGGACCTAATAGAGATTAACATGAGAGACTTTGATGTAATCCTAGAAATGAACTGGTTAGCAGTGTATCACGTCACCGTAAATTATTTTCACAAGAAACTTGCATTCAAACCTCTTAATGAAGAGTCATTACAAGTTAATAAAAATTTTAAATATTATTTCCTCATGACAATTTCCTTATTACAAAGTATTTTAACTCAGTTGTTTTCTCTATATTAAGAAAACTTAAGAAAAAAATTTACATTCAAGAGATTCTAATTGTTCGAGACTTCCTGAATGTGTTTCTTGATGAATTATCTAGACTGCTGGTGGACAGAGAAGTTGAGTTCATCATAGATCTTCAACCTGGCCACCAGCCTATCTTGGTTGTCCCTTACCATATGAGTTGTGTCGAGATGAAAGAACTGAGAAAACATATCAATGAATTGCAGGATAGTAGGTTCATCTGACATAGTATGTCCCCTTGGGGTGCTGGAGTCATATTTGCAAGGAAATGAGATAGGATACTAAGATTATGTATTGACTACAGGAGATTGAACAGGGTCACGATTAAGAACAAATACTCCATCCCCATGATCAGTGACCTTTTTGACCAGATGCAGGGTGCTCAAGTCTTCTGCAAAATAGAATTGTGTTTAGGTTACCATCAGGTAAAGATTAGGGTATAAGACATTCCTAAGATAACCTTCAGAACCAGGTACGGACACTATGAATTCTTGATCATGTCATTTGAACTAACCAATGCACCAGTCATTTTTATGGACTTAATGAATAGAATTTTTAAATAATTACTAGATCAGTTTATTATTGTGTTTATCGATGATATTCTACTTTATTCAAAAAGCATATAGGAGCATACTCACCACCTGACTCAGGTTTTACAGATTTTCTTGAAGAAAAAGTTGTATGTAAAATTGAATAAGTGTTGATTTTGGGTCGAGCATACTGCCTTTCTGAGGCACATCATATCAAGGAACGAAGTATTAGTAAACCCCAAAATAATTGAGTCAGTGCTTGGTTGAGACAAATTTACCTTAATCAATGAGATTCGTAACTTTCTAGGAATGTCAGGTTATTAACGCAAGTGTGTGGAGAGATTTTCTAACATAGCTGCTCCTTTGACGCAACTCACAAAGAAGAACATTAAGTTTGAATAGAACGAGTACTATGAAAGGAGTTTTACAGAACTTAAAAAAGTAGTTGACTACTGCATCCATATTGGTTTTACCAAGTGGGACAGGTGAATATACAGTTTATAGTGATGTTTTCTACCTGGAATTGGGTTGTGTTCTGATGCAGCATAAGAAGGTTATAGCCTATGAGTTCAGACAGTTGAAGAGTTATGAAAAAAACTACTCCACTCACGACTTAGAACTTGACGCTATTATCTACACCTTGAAGACCTAGTGTCACTACCTATATGAAGATACTTTTAATATTTATACTGACCATAAGACCTTGAAGTACATATTCACTCAGAAGGAACTCAGCATGCGTTAGAGCCGTTGAATAGAGTTCTTCAAGGACTACAATTGCAACATTTTGTATCAACAGGGTAAAGGCAATGTGGTAGCCGATGCGCTGAGCAAAAAAGGTACAGGTATGTTAACTCACCAAATGATTTCTAAATGCAGGATAATAAGGGCTGCACAACAGATACGACTTCAGAAATTGAAGAGAGTTACATGTTTAGACCACCTGATTGTTTAATCCGAATTGATCCAAAGAATAAAGACAGTCTAATCCACCAATTTCACCCTAGTAGCTTTCAGGAAGGATGTAGAACATGGAGTAAATTTAGAATTTCAAGTATCTGTCGATGAGTTGTTCAGATTTCAGGACAGAGTGTGTGTTCCAAGTGACAATGAACTAAAAAGAAACATCAAGATAGAGGTTCATAGCTCAAAATTCGTCATGCATCCTAGAAGTACTAAAATGTATCAAAGTATGATGGAGCAAAATTAAAAGAGAGGTAACCGATTTTATCTCTAAGTGTCTAGTATGTCAACAGGTTAAGGTAAAGTATCAACGTTCAGGCAGACTACTTCAGCCATTACCGATCTCGAAGCGGAAGTGGGAACAAATCACAATGAATTTTATGATAGGGTTGCCTAAGGCACACTTAGGATATGATACCATTTGGGTTGCCGACCAGCTCACCAAGTCTTCTCATTTCTTGGCTATCAAGATGACTGATCCCTTGAAAAAAGTAGCAATAATGTATATCTAGGAGTAGTCAGGTTATATGGAGTTCCAGTGACAGTGGTATCCGATAAAGACTTCATGTTCACTTCTTAATTTTGGTCTAGTTTTCAATAAATCATGGGAAAAAAATTGTCCCTTAGTATCCCATTCCATATTCAAACCGATAGACAATCAGAGAGGACGATTCACACACTGGAGGATATGCTTCGAGTTTGTGTTCTAGACTTCGTGGGCCATTGGGATGATCATTTACCTTTGATAGAGTTCGTCTATAATAACAGCTATCAGACAAGTATTAACATGGCTCCATATGAGGCATTGTATGGCCGCTCCTGTAGGCCGTCGATCTGTTAGGAAGAGGTGAATGATAAAAAATTATTCGGCCTAAATATTGTGGAAGAGACTACAGCCAAGGTAGTTAAGATCAGGAAGAACACCCAAACAACTCAGAGTAGGCAGAAGAGTTATGCAGATACCTAGATGAAGGATTTGAAATTTAAAAAAGGTGATTGAGTGTTTCTTAATATCACCCCTTTCAAGGGGATCAATAGGTTTGACAAGAGAAAAAAAATTAAATTCCCAGTTTATCGGGTCATTTGAGATCTTAGACTGGATTGGCACGACCACGTATAGACTGACACTACCTCCAGAGCTATTTAGAATTCATAATGTGTTTTACATATCCATACTACGCAAGTACAACCTGGACCCCTCACACATTCTGTCCCACGAGCCCCTTTCACTCTAAGAGGATCTATCTTATGAGGAGGTACCAGTAGATATTGTAGACTAAAATAGTAGAGTACTTTTCAACCGAAAAATTCTCTTCATCAAGGTCCTATGGCAGAACATACGTAGGAAGAAGCCACTTGGGAACTGGAATCAAGCTTCAGGGCCTAGTACCCCCAGTTGTTCGACTGAGTGAGAGAGTGACTAATTTGATGAACCAAATTTTCTTAAGAGAGAGAGAGTTGTAATATCAAGATTCGAAAAGCGACTCGAGATAATTTTTTCTTATTAAAATATTTTATTGAAATAATTATTTAATTTAATTTATTTTTATTTAATTAAAATTTTGAAAAAAAAATGAATTAAGGACGAGATTAAAAATAATTTTGGGAAAAAAATGGTGAAAATTTGAGTTCGGGAGATGTTTTTGAAAGAAAAATTAGAAATAGAGAGTCAAAGTGCAAAAAAAAAAATTCAGCTCAGTCAGCAGCCCCGACAAACCGAAGCACGCCGTATGTCAAAACACGCTGATGTCTATGCCAAGCAAGAGGCCACGTGGGCGATCCGCGTGTTCAGCGATCCAACGACTCAGGTACGATCCTGCGTGTGTGAACGGCTTAGATTCGTTCCCTCCTTAGGAGTGATCAGATGGACGAGATCAATCGCGATGAATGGTTCAGATTTATTTCCTCCTTAGGTGCGATCAGACGGATGAGATCAATCACAATGAACGTTCCAGATTGACGGTAGATGGGTATAAATAGCTGCATCGCATGGGAACCCAAATCCTAGCCGCCAGCCTCTGCCGAAGAAGAAGAACTAGGTGCTAGAAAAGGAGGCCGACCACCGCCGCACTGGAGTCGCTGTCGACCGTCAAAAAATGTAAAATTTTCTCCTACCAGCTCGAAATTCGATTTTGAGTATCCATATGGCCAAATCGGAGAGAGAGGGATGACGAGTAAGCCAGAAATCGGGGCAAAGTTCAATAGAGCCGCTGTGGCCAAAACCAAAAAATTCCTCTGACCAGCCCCTTTCTGCTTCCTATTTCATGCAACTTTTCAATCATTGTGTCTACCATCCTTTTTGTGTAGATTAGCTGAAGAAGGAACCCCAATCGTGAAGGAGAACCTGCGGAGCTGCCGCACCCGGAGACCCCAACGCTGGTAGGTTTAGCTTTTCTATAATTTTGTGGCCAAACGAGACTCCCTAATGTGTTTTTCTGCAAGGATACATGTAAAACTGACCAAAATCGGCCAAAACTTGCCAGGCCGATGCGAACTACTCCCGTGGACGTCGGCACCGTATCGAAACTCTAAAATTGGCCAAAAAAAGTTTTGGACACTAATTTTAAATTTTTGGAGCATTTTTAGGTATGTGACGAATATTTTGGATTCAACAAGAAAAATTTAAAAATTTTAATACCAGTTAGGAGGGATGGTAAATAGCGCGATTAAAACACTGATCTGGGTAAGGATCCCTCATCCTATTCTCCGTTACGGTAAATTGAGAATTTATGATGTATAATTTTGTATTTTTGTAAAAAGTTAAAAAAATTCTAAAAATAATTACCGATCACTAGTGGAGACGGAATCGGTTAATTCACAATTGTTCTGATTTTCTGTTTATTTTCATGTATTGTCTTACTTGCTTGTAATCGTATTGTGTATATTCTTAATTTATAGTTTCAATTGTCTTATCGATTTATCTTATTTATTTGGTTATCTAGTTACTCGATCTCTTGTTATGATAAGCTATATCTTTTGCATAAATGTCGTTTAATTAATCTATAAATATAATATGAGATATTGATATGCATTTATTGATTGTTTTACTTGATGAAAATCTTTATATGAAAGACTTACTGGGTACTCATAAAAAGGGCAGACATGGCCGGTACATAGAGAAGCATATCGTGAACGTTATCTCGGTCGGATTGGGCTAAAAAGTTTTATACAAAAAATTTTGGGAGATATAGTTCATTATCATACCGGATGAAATATTGAGGCGATGGAATATTTGGTGCCCATTACCGAACGGGGTATGGAGACGACCAGTTAATTGTTAAAATTGGATATTGAGTTCAGGAGTATGAGAACATTCATGTAGACCCCCAAGGGTATCAGTAAGCAAGTAAGAAATAAAAATTATCATAATTTGTTCTCTTATATGTGAAAATAAAAAGTGATATGGATATGAGTCTTCATAGGTTGTTTTTGAAAAATTCGTAACGATATGTATCAAACAAACGTCTTTATGTTAAATATATTTAATTAAAGTAAGGGCTCCATTAGTTATTTTTCTGATTTTTACTAACCTTCAGTTTTCCATATCTATGATTAGTGTGATATTTTTACTAAACTAGTATAGATCACTCTTACATTAACCATTTCAAATAAAAAAAAATCAGGATCCAAATTCTAATAAATAAGAAGGTTGTGAGTAGTTCACCACTCGGACTCCCTTTAAGTACTAGTGAAGGTTGTCCTAAGATACTTATTTATTTTTTTATTACCGTTTGACTTTTAGAAGAGACATTTTTGTAATCCTATTGGGCATTCTAAATTATTGTGTAAGGAATGTAAACTCTAATTTTATTATTCGCTTCTACATTTAAATTATATATTCATTTCTTTTAAGATTACAAGCCTTTACAATGTGTTTTATGAGAATAGATATTTTGTTTTTTTTTATCTCTTATGTATTGAACTTATACTCTTTTTTATGAGTGAGTTACTTTCATTTCAGAAAGAAATTAAAGTTGAGTGTCTATCTAATTGAGAAGTTGATCTAAAAAATTAGGATGAATTTAAGGGTGAGTATCGTCCATAATCAAATTAGATTAAACTGAATTAGATCAGATCAAATGGAAAAAATTTCTTGGATTAACTTCACTTAGGCCGAAAATTTTCAGTGCGGTCTAGTCTCAAACTAAAGTGGAACAAAATTTGCTCAAAAATTTTAAATTTTTAAATATATTATTTATATAATAATATTTTAATTTTTGCTATTAAAGGACATAAATATATTTAATTTATATATTTATTATTTTAATTTCTAATACTAATCAATCTGGATTAAAATAGATCGAAAATTTTTGATAAAAAGTTTTTAGACAAAAGATCTGACTGAGCATTATTTAATTCGTCCAGATATGGGTCGATGAGGTTTCTTCATCCGAATTAAATAATGTTCACCCCTAGACAAATTAATAAATTAACTTTTGAAGTTTAATATTTATCCCAATTTGGTATTTAAGTTACGATTTGATCCATAATATTTTATATTTATTTCAAAAGTTCAACTTCTAGTAATTTACTAAAGGAAAAAAACTAAAATAAATAGATCATATTTAAAAACTTTAAAAACAACTCGTTTTAAATTTAAAATAATTAAAAAATATATAAAAAAAGCTCATGTTTACACAAAAATGAGTTGTTTTTTTAAGAAATTTTTATTTTTAAAATTATTTTTAAATTTAGAATGAAGTATTTTTCAAAACCTCCAAACAGTTAAGAAAATGATAAAAATTTGACTTTTGAAATAGATATAAAATATTGAAAACCAAATTATAATGAAAATAATTAAGTATCAAATTGCAATAAGTATCAAACTTCAAAGACTAACTTAGAAATTTATCTAAAAAAAATAAATAAAATAAAATAAAATAAGAAAATAATAAAGGTTGGTTAAAAAAAAAAAGCAAAAAAATTTCTTAAAAAAACAACTCATTTTTGTGTAAACATGAGCTTTTTTTATATATTTTTTAATTATTTTAAATTTAAAACGAGTTGTTTTTAAAGTTTTTAAATATGATCTATTTATTTTAGTTTTTTTCCTTTAGTAAATTACTAGAAGTTGAACTTTTGAAATAGATATAAAATATTGAAAACCAAATTATAATGAAAATAATTAAGTATCAAATTGCAATAAGTATCAAACTTCAAAGACTAACTTAGAAATTTATCTAAAATAAATAAATAAAATAAAATAAAAAAAGAAAATAATAAAGGTTGGTTAAAAAAAAAAGCAAAAAAGAGTAATTTTTTTAAAAAATGTATATTGGTTAAATTGTGGTTTACATTATTATTGTATAAGAATCCACCATCATGTATATTATAATATAATTCAATTTCAAACTTTTTGTTACAAAATTTTCAAGAAACTTATAAAATTGTTAAGATTGGGAGAAGAAGAATCAATAATTAATTTTTTTTTTTTTCAAATGCACACAGCAAAAAATAATATTTGAATATTATGTAAAAAGAAACAAAATGGTACGAATAAAAGCTTGATGGAATCTCATACTTTGTGATGATCGAATAACAAATATATTTTACAAAAACACGTAATCCGATAGAATATCAATCATATTTTACGAAACTTTTTGAAGTATTGTAAAGTAAAACATTTATAATCTTGTATTGATCTTGTAAATAATAAAGAAGTTTTAAAATCTGTTAACTAGATTTTTATATTACATTTATTTCGATAATAAATACTTTTTGCATGTTAAAGGTTGTAGAGTTATTACGTACGTTTTTCTTTTCTTTGAAAGATATGGTAATTTTCTTATTAATTTCAAATTGCAAGACATTCACAGAAAGCTATACATAAATGCAACCACTAGAAAAAATACACATTCCTCCCGAACCCATCAACCTTTTAAAATATGAAGAAACCAAAAACTAGAAACGAATAATTGGGTAATAATATTCTTAGCCACCCATTATACATGACATACAATATGCTTTTATACCCCCATTTGTCATATCCAAGAATGCTCTCATTGCCTTTCTTTTTTTTGTGACATTTTTCTACAGTCTAAAGCATGAGGTAAACAAGCATTAAGCTTGAGATGATTAAAGTGTATTAAAACAGTCTCTTATCTTGTTCTGTTAAATATACAATCAGATTCCAGCTTATCCCTTCACACAGAGAAACCAGAATTACCAGGCATGATTGGTGTGGTAAGACATGCATGAATCTAGTTTATTAACAAAGAACCCTAAAAGCATTAAAGTAAAAACAAACTCATTATGACATGACACGAGAATAATAATTAAAATCAACTTAAAGTCCAGTACTCCCAATAAGCTTCGTGAACCCAAAAGTGATTCCCATGGCTACCCACCCTCCAAGCAAAACCCTCAAAGAAGACTTAACCACAGGCGCCTTCCCCAGAACAGCCCCTAACCCACCAAACCCCAGCAACGCCAAGCTCACTACAACCACTACAACTCCCACTCTCACTACATACTCCTTTATAAACGCCGCACCCAGCAGCGGCACCACCGCGCCGACACCGAACGCCAGAGCCGACGCCACTGCAGCCTGCAACGGCTTCGGCAGACTCTTGTTTTTCTCTACTTCAAACTGATCTTTGCTCTCTCTCTTCATTTGCGCCAGTTCGATGTCGTATTGGGAGTAAACAGAGACGAACTCACCTATCGCCATGCTTAAAGCACCAGCGACTAGACCGGCAATCCCTGTGAGAATCATGGTCTTGAAATCTTTTCGGACGGCGCCAACTCCCATCATGAGAGAAGCTGTGGAGAGCAAGCCGTCGTTGGCGCCAAGGACGGCTGCACGGAGCCACTGGGCTCGTTTGGAGTAGTCGAAAACCTCGATTTCTTGTTGTGGGTTGGTTTGTTTCTGGAGCTCCAGGGTTAAATGTTGTGGAGGAAGGGAAGTTGGCAGAGTAGTTTCCATGGACAAGAGGAAGAGGAGGATGATGAGACGGAAGTAAAGGAGAAAAGAGGAGTGTGGAGAAGTGTGGAGGACACACGCCTCATTATAAAGCGGAGGTAATGATGTTGGCAAATAAAGATTAGAAAATGGTGTGATAGAAAGCGAATTTCAGAATCTTGTGCGTTCACATTCGGAACCGAATATTTGGTTTGTTGCTTCTCTTGTAAGACGGTGGTGAAACCAAATTAGTATAATATTTAATAAAAAAAGGCTTTGGAAGTATTTTAATGTAAAGTATCATATTATATTTAGTTATGATTTAAGAGTTAATAATCAATGTTAAAAATTTATACGAGTAAAAAATTTAATTACTAATAAATGTTAAAATAATATATATATATATATACATGCATTATCTAATAGTATTACGTAGTAGTAGCGTTTATGCATTTTGCTTAATTATGTATTTGTACTCGGACTAAGCATTTTAGTTCTAGTATTTTTATTTATTTTAAAATGAGATTGAGATATAGAATAAGGTCAAAATAATATTTATATTGATAATAATTATTTTATATATTTTAATAATATAGTGATTCATATATACTAATAATATTATGATAAATAATATTAGCAATTATACATGTAATATAAATTTATACTTTTATAAGAAGAATAAAAATACTAATCATAAAAATCTTACGGTATTAGTTTAATCATATTGTTTGGGTAAATTAATTATTTTTTTTTTCATTTTCTGTATTTTCATACTTAAATTTCACAATAAATTGGTTATAATCAAGTTGACAAGGTAGTAATCATATTATTACCATAACCAATTTAATATTAAGAATATATGAGGTTTTGGATAATATGTTCATACCATAAATTGGCCTCCAAAAAACATGAAAACTAAAATATTTGATCATCTAAAATACTATGATATGTTCCTTCATTAAAAAACAATACATACGGTTTCCATGGAGATAACAAAGGTACATAAATGGGCTATTAATTATTAATTATTAATTATAATTATAAAAATATAATAGGGTATACTTTTATATGGGTTTATTAACATGTTATTAAAAAATATCTTGTAATATATGTTTTTTATTTTTTGTATATCTCTCATATTCTATATATATTTACTTTCTTGTATCGATTTAAGTTAAATTCCATGATTGAGGATTACAACTTCATAGCCTTAGACAAAGGTAGCTAAGATTGTGTATATTCTCCCATATATATATTCCTCCTCTCTCAATAAAATATATAAATTAAAATTTTCAATCAATTCTCTCTAATTTTCTCAACTTGCTTATTATTTAGATGGTATCATAGCAAAGTTAGAACCATGATAGATGAAAATCAAACATCACCAGAAAAATCTGTTTCCAAGCATTTAACCAATACTAGCAATACTTATGTTATGGACTCATCACCCATATTTTATTCACCCTTCAAATTATTCTGGTCATATACTCGTACCAATAAAATTGAATGGATCCAATAATCAATTATTGAGTAAATCCATGATTCATACTCTCACGGCCAAGAACAAAATCACCTTCATCAATGGAATAATTAAATCACCTTCAAAAATAGAAGATCCTACAAGTTATGCGTTATGGAATCAATGTAACAATATGATTTTATCATGGCTCACTCACTCTGTAGAACCTGACCTAGCCAAGGGAGTTGTTCATGCTAAAACAATTCATTAAGTTAGGGAAAATTTCAAAGATTAGCTTGCTCGAAAGAATGCTCCGACAATCTATCAAATCCAAAAATCATTGGCTTATCTCTCTCAAGGCATCATGTCAGTGTCTGCTTATTTTATAAAACTTAAAGGTCTTTGAGATGAATTAGAAACATATCGCACTCTTCCGACCTGTAATAAGATGAAAGCACATAATGAACAAAGGGAAGAGCATCGAGTGATGCAATTCCTTATGGGTTTTAATGATGCCTACAACGTCATTTGCACCAATATTCTCATGATGACTCCATTATCTAATGTATGTCAAGCTTATTCTTTGGTTATTCAAGATGAAACACAACATCAAATAACTTCATAATCAACTGGGAATTTTTCTATTGCTATTACAGTTCAAAATCATTCAAATAACTTCTCAAATAATCTAAAGACAAGCATTGTGAACATTGTAATAGAGAAGGTCACACTATTGAAAACTGTCGAACTCTAAAATTTCATTACAACTATTGTGATAGAAGATGACATATTGAAGAAAGATGCAAGTTTAAAAATGGTACATGGGTTTCTAATAACCATGGAGCTCAAAGGAATCGACAAGGTCAACCACAACAGAAGCAACATAGATAAAAAAGAACTGTACCCAAATCCTTCTCTAATGTCAATATGGCAAACTCTTCTCAGTCTGTGAAAGACACTCATTCACAGGATGTCAATAAACCAAATCAATTCTCTAACCAGCTGAATCCCACACATGGTTTATCAGCATATCAAATTCAACAACTAGTTCATGCTTTATCTATGATGTCTACAAAATTTGCTTCTGCAACAACAATGCTATAAGCAAATGCTACAGGTCTGTTTCCCTTTTCTAATATCTCAATTAATTCTATATTCACTAAACCTTGGATTTTGGATAGTGGAGCTACTAACCATATCACTTCAGATTCTTTACTTTTCACTCACATAAAATGGTCATTAATACCTATTGTCAATTTACCCACAGGGTCTTCTGCCCCAATTACTTCTATATGAACCATATCATTTACTCCAGATATCAATTTAGACAATTTTTTATGTGTTCCTTCTTTTTTATTAAACTTAATATTAGTACGTAAACTTACCATTACTTTAAACTGTTGTGCCATTTTGTTTCCCACCTTTTATTTCCTATAAGACTTGGTTATGGGGAAGATGATTGGCTCAGGTAAGCAATAAGATGGTCTTTATTACATGTCTCTAATATAAATAACACCAGTCTCTCACCAAGTTTCTCGTCCTCAAAACGTGTGGCACATGCGCCTTGGACATCCATCACCACTTCTCCTTAAGTTAGTTTTTTCCTTATTGCCTACCAACAATATTTCTTTGGATAATAATTGTAATGCTTGTCCTACGGCTAAACAAGCCAGACTTCTTTTCTCTTTAAGTTCCATATCAACTCATGCTCCTTTTGAATTATTATATTGTAATATTTGGGGTCCTCACAAAATTCCTACACATTCAGGTACACATTATTTTCTTACTATTGTTGATAATTTTACAAGATGCACATGGATATTTCTTATGCAATTCAAATATAAAACTCAAAGTATTTTAAAATCTTTTATTACCTTTACTCATATTCAATTTCATGCAACCATAAAAGCCATCAGAGTAGATAATGGTTTTGAATTCATGTCAATAAAAGATTTTTTTTCAATCTAAATGTATTGAATACCAGCATACTTGTGTCTACACTCCATAACATAATGTAGTTGTTGAACACAAACATCGACATATTTTACAGATAGCCTGTGCATTACTATTTCAGTCCCATCTACCTCTTAATTTTTGGGGTAAATCTGTATTAATTGCTATTTATCTTATAAATCGATTAGCATCACCATTGTTATCCAACAAATCCCCTTTTGAATTATTGTACAAACGTCCACCATCATTTGGTCACTTAAGAGTATTCGGTTGCTTATATTATGCAACTATTATTCATCACACATACAAGTTTGAACCACGTGCTAAAAAATGTATTTTTGTTAGATACCCTACTGGTTAAAAAGGTTACAAACTTTATGATTTAGATAATAACATTTTTTTTGTTAGTTGTGACGTTAAATTTTATAAAATCACTTTTTCTTCAATTTTGAATACTCCATATTCTAGTTTTGCGTTACCTGATCCTTCTTTTGCTTATTCAAACAATTGGTCTCCATCACAAAATACCTCCACCCCACCCCAATAGACTGATATGTCTAAAGGCAAAGAATTCCCATCTCCCAAACCTGCTCCTACTACCACAGATTCTTTCTCATCCCCTACTTCATCAACTCAAGATGAACCACCTATATCTCCTCCTAACAACTTAGATCCTTTAACTTCCCTCCCTTTCTGTCAATCCATTCGCCTTCAGCAATCACCAATATGGCAAAAAGACTACATATTGTCAGCTCTAGTCAATCACTCTACCTCCGCGCCAAATTCGAAATCCAATACTTAGTACCCTCTCTCTCATTTTTTTTTCATATTCTCGTCTTTCTACTGCCCATTGTATTTTTTTTTTTAGCTAACATTATAGGTCATAAAGAGCCTCAATCCTATGCTCAAGTTTTCTATGACCCACATTGACAACACACTATGAATACAAAGTTATAAACTTTGCAACAAAACAATATATGGAGTTTAGTTCCTGTTCTTACCGGTCATAAACTCATCAGTTACAAATGGGTATACAAAATAAAATACAGATCTGATGGCACCATTAAGTGTTATAAAGTGCGGCTTGTACCTAAAAGTTACACTCAAGTTGAAGGTATTGATTATCAAGAAACCTTTTCTCCTACTACCAAACTCACCACCTTATGTTGTCTTCTTACTATTGCAGTTGCTTGCAATTGATTCATACATCAACTAGATGTACAAAATATTTTTCTTCACGGTGATTTACATGAGATAGTGTACATGAAAACTCTACCTGGTCTTTGCCGATCGGGGAAGAACATTGTGTGTCGACTCAATAAGTAACTTTATGGACTTAAGCAAACATCAAGAAACTGGTTTTTTATGTTTTCAGATACTATTCAAAATGATGGTCACCAACAATCAAAAGTTGATTATTCACATTTCACTAAAGCCGAAGGTTGTTCATTCACAATAGTCCTTATTTACGTTGATGACATACTTCTTACAGGAAATGACCTTCAAGAGATGAAACACCTTAAAGATTTTCTTTTGCAATGCTTTCGCATCAAAGATCTTGGAGATCTGAAATATTTAATGGGTATTGAGTTTTCATGCTCCAAAAAAGGTATTTTCATGTCTCAGAGAAAATATACTTTGGATATTTTGCAAGATTCAGGATTTTTAGGTGCACACCCAGATAAGTTTCTAATGGAACAAAATTTAAAACTCACTCCTACAGATGGAATGCTACTAAATGATCCAACTAAATATAGAAGACTCATTGGTAGATTGATTTATCTTATAGTCACAAGACCGAACATAGTTTACTCAGTTCAAACACTAATTCAGTTTGTGTATAAACCTTGAAGACCTCATAGGGATGCTGTTATGCGGATTCTTAGATATATCAAAGGTACTCCTGGTCAAGAATTATTGTTTCCATCCACTAATAATCTTGATTTAAAAGCCTATTGTGATTTAGATTGGGGAGGTTATTGTGCCACAAGAAAGTCTGTTACAAGATACTACATTTGCTTTAAAGACTCTCTCATCTCATAAAAATCCAAGGAACAAGTTAATGTCTCTAGATCATCAGCATAAGTCGAATATCGAGCCATGACCAATACATGTTTAGAGTTGACTTGGTTGCGCTACATACTACAAGATTTGAAAGTTTTACAAGCAACTCCTACACCATTATTTTGTGATAATCAAGCAGCCCTACACATTGCTGCAAATCCAGTCTTTCATGAACGTATGAAATACATTGAAATAGATTGTCACATTGTTTCAGAAAAATTTGCAAACTGGAATGATAAACCCTTCTCATATTTCAACGCAATTCTAGTTAGCAAATATATTCACAAAATCTTTAAGAAAATACCATTTTTTGACGTTATGCAACAACTTGTGACTTTATGACATTCACTCTCCAACTTGAGGGAGAGTATTAAGAAAAATCTTATAATATATGTTTTCCATTTTTGTATACCTCTCATATTCTTTATATATTTAATTTCCTATATTGATTTGAGTTAAATCCCACTGATTGAAGATTACGACTTCATAACCTTAGATATAGGTAGTCAAGATTGTGTATATTCTCCTATATATATTTCTCCTCTCTCAATAAAGTATATACAAAAAAAAACTTCCAACCAATTCTCTCTAATTTTCTCAACTTACTTATTATTTAGACATGTAACTTTTAGAATATGCTCGAATAGAGAAGAACGAAGCATAATAAGAGAGCAAAAGAAAAAAAAAACGAAAAAAGAAAAAAAAAATATTTTCTTTCTTATATGGAAATCTAGGTTTTAAAAGAATTAATAACAAATGGTAGATTGCCTTTTATCCCTCCAGATTCCCACGTTATGTTATTCCTAAAATTTAGATATCTAAGATGATGGTAGATAAGTTTAAAAAATGTGTCTCAGCATGTTGTTGAAAATTCTAAACACTTAATAAGGCGTTTCTAACTATTTATCTTATACACTTCTAAGTAGTCTGTGTAACATTTATACATTTTTTTTTTTTACCATTTGTATTTCTGAGCATTTCTAACCATTTTGGATTTCATGACTCATTGTTTTATATTATATAGAGTAAAAGACACATGAATAAATTCATAGAAATATATATTTTTTAACCCAACAACTATACATACTTCAAGAATTATCTCTTCATTTATTCTCCTTCTAATTTTTTATCTTCCAAACCACACAAAAAAAAAAAAAAAATCATTTCCATCACCTTCCGTGTCCTTTCTTTTCTCTTCCAGTAATTTCCAAAGCACAGCCCCTAAGTGATTCTGATGGCAACTTTACTTGATCATGGTGCATGCATCCAGATCATATGATGGCAACTTTCATAATCAAATTTACACCCACTTTAACTCAGACACATTTGTTATAACCCACAAAATAATGATTATTCATTTAGTATTAATACGATCAACTATGAATATATATACCCAAAAAAATAAATAAATAAAACATCTCCAAAATCTTTCTTTGGATTCAATCTTCGAAAAGTTGATAAATTTGGTCAGGAGAATGTTACCCAGGTTTCATCTTATTGATCACAACTCAAGTTTTCCTCAGCAATTGAAAACTAGGAAATGCCAGAAAAAAAACAATCCAAGCATCCATTACTATTGAGAAGTAGGGAATAAGCAGCTTTACGAGCTGTAGGCAAAATAGAAAATGATCGCCCTGAACAATCTATTGTATTATTTAATCTTTTCAAACAGCTTTGGCGCAACCTGCATGCATTCAGCACGACCAATTTCAGATTCAGTTACAGAATAAAAAAGACAACCACCCTTAAAAGACGAGTGCAGTAAGTAATACTTACACATTTATCAATACAAGACCAATAGTCGAAGTATTGGCCAGTGCAGTGCTTGTTCCCACTTTCATCGCCTTGGATTCTCTTCACACATGCCTGCAGTTGCAATCCACCATTAACAAAACAAAAACTGAAATCAACAGGAAGGTTATCAAACTAAAGTTATGCGTTGCTTTTCTGATATAATACAAGAAGTTAGGAAATAATCACATGAAAAAATGCCAATCAACTTAACCAGTATACACTATTTCTTTGCTTGAATACTTTCTTTCTTTTCATTGATTTGATATCACAACAAGAGCCAAAAGGATAAACATCACTCACTGTATTCAAGTCAGGGCTGGTTATATGTCAAGGAAATAAGTTAGCAGCTCAGTAAGTATTTGACTCATGAGCACGAAGAGGAAAAAGTAGGGCAAACCAGTAACTCCTCCACTTCAACCCGAAATATCACTAGATTTTTCTAGCAAATTCTAGTAAGTCCGACATGTTAAACCACCACAATCCAGTCGTCAAATACAAATCAAATACGTGTTAGTATATTTAAGCAGGGAACTATTTCTAAGACACTCCGTACTACTAGATCATAGCACACCTTATATTCAAGTAATGGCTTCACACATTTTGGCATGCAAGCCTCTTCAAGAAGCTTCTTCGGATCAACAGCTTCCTCGTCTGCCCTGAAATGATTGAAAAAGGAAAAGGAATAAGCTTGTTAACATTTGGCAGCACTGATATAAAAAAAGACAGCTAGTTAGGTCTGGTGAAGCTGCAATGCTGTAAGCAAATGAATTAAGATTACGAAGTTGATGCACATTTGAAGAAATTTCATCTGCATTCTAATGAAAAAAAAATTGTTTCATCTGTTTCCAAGTGGATACAATTATAAATCTGTTCCTTAAAAAATAAAGGAAAAACAAGACCATTATAATCCAATAACTGGATATGATTAAGAAACTTTACTTGAATATTTTATCACCACTAACATAAACCGTCTTCCACTTTCAAGAATTATACTGCCACAATATCATCAATCAGTATGACAATAGTAAACTATTCCCTGTTGAATATCGAGGTTAAAGAAACATTTAACAAGAAAAAAAAATGATGATCAAAAGCATCACAGCTAGTATAAACTACTTTGATAAGTCAGATAATGTCATAGATTGAAATTCTCCACTCCAAGCATAATTTCCCATACACGACAGATCAATCATTTGCATGCAAGTCATCTCAAATATCATGTAGTCACTACTTTGAATTGTTTGGATATCAGGACATCAGCAACACCACTTGATTGTAATAAATACATTATCTGGTTATTGAAAAGCACTAGATAAAAAACGAATTCCAGCCTGACTATAAATTAAGCTATCATGAAAAGTTCAGATTTTGTCAAGCTTACTGCATTAACTAGATTAAAGAATATGCAAGTGACCAAATCTGAAGAAAATATGAAGCAAAGTCATTATTCAAAATGTTATCCAGAGATGAGGTAAATTAACCCTGAATATTGGCTTCATTACTTTGTATGGCATTTCTAAATGATATTAAACTTAACACTTTTGACTGGAGGAGCTGACATCATAATAAAATTCAAATACCATTTTAAATGTGACCTAAAAATGAATGCTTTCAACATACAGCGAAAGCAAAAAAGAAGCTATTAGAAATCAAAGCGTTGTTATCTGAATTCTTGAAAAAAAGGGAATGATGAGATATGTGGAAAGCGCTAGACTTTGTATAACTAAACTTTTTATGTGATAATGAGTCCCTTTATGCCAGCACTGGAAAAATATGCAATAAGATAAATGCCCGCAGCTACGAACAAGGACAGAAATGAAAAGCAAAAATTATTGTCTACTATATGAGCTTCAAGCAAAAATATTCAAGGGGAAAAAAAAAGAATTACACACCTTTTTTTACATAACAGGCACACAGTCAACAAGCAGGCAAATTTTCCTTTGGCAATTGACATTAGTGCCATCCTCTCTTTTATGCATGGGCAGATTATGTAAAAGTGATTATGTTCAGCCTTAAGTCCAAACAATTATTTGTTCAATATCTGCTATAAACACACATGTACGCTAATTTTGATAACAAAACAGTCACACAAATCTACAAGTGACTTGAAAAGGACAAACAATATCTTTTAGGAAAACAAAAGGCAGAAAAGAATTTCATATTATGAAGCATCTAAACTACTACTGTTTCAGAATACTAGTATTATAGGGGAGTAATTTCCTAACTGCTTGATTATTATATTGCAAATACTTTAGCAGGACCAAGTTCTATGTTCTTGCAATTTGAAGTGTCACTCATCATAGATGCCAAGTGGATTAGTTCCAATCCTAGTAATCGATGACTTAACTAAAAATCAGTTAGAAACTGAGAGAATTTAAACAGCTAAAAATGCTTAAAGCAAAGAAATGGCAATTAAAGAGCAAAAAATAACATAAAAATAACACATGAAGGTATTGCTATAAGTTTCTTACATGGAAAATGAGAATAACTCCAACAAGCACGCAAGGAAAGGAGCTAGTCCAGCCACCTGCCAGATTGTTGCCAAATAGAAAGGGCAGTATCAGCACTATCTTGCTTAAGCACCAAGTGAAGTGCTAGTTTGAATAAGAATATAATCAAATTTCAATCATCAAGTGACAACAATTTCATGCCGTGCATACTTCGCTCGCATCATACGTTAACCTTTCACCATAGATAGCTAATTTTATATAAAGCAAAAGTTAGAAAAACATCAATTTTCAAGATTAAAGAACAAAGCAAAAACCGAGGCTTTTTCTCAGCCCCTAAATCTGGCTATTGATTTTAAGCCAAAATGACCAAAAATTTGGTGCAGGCGTTAAATAAATAATATATTACTGGAATTAACCCATCAAGATATAGATCCATAAACAGAAAAAAAAAAAAAAAAAAAAAACTAATTCTACAACAGAAAGTACGATCATCGAGGACCCAGAAATACGAAACCCACCAAACCTTCTACAAATCAGTAAATGATAACTCGACAAATCTGTTTCCTGACAGATGACGAGGACGATAGGTAAAACCTACTGAGAGGGAGATGAAAGCACACCTGCGAGAAATGCTAAACTTGAGCACCCGCTCAGAGAGCTTGATTTTTTTGGAAACGAAAGTTCGGGACAAGGGATGTGAAGGGGAGATTGGCAGATCAATAGGGAGAAGGCGAGAGAAGTTGGGGAAAATTAGAGCGCTAAAAAATGAACAAAAGCCCAAAAGGAGATGTCTAGATCTAGGGTTTTTTCTTATTTCTAAATTTTTGATAAATTACAAAGCTACACCTTAAATTTTATCAAAACTTAAAATTGGCACATTTAATTTTTTTAAGGAAATATCAATTTACTCTTTAAGAGTTAACCATCTAAAATATTTAATACAACATTTGAAATAAAAAATGTAATTCATGTCATTACTTTGATTTTTATATTTTTTTATCCAAAATAATTTTAGAACAAATTGCAAATGTATCTAATAAAAAAATTTGTAATACATGAAAAAAAATAACTAATGACATGATAAGTAATATCATATTAATAAAATAATGCTCTTTATCTTTTTTATTCAATATTTAAAGTATTTTTTTTTTCCGAATAAAGCATTTAACTCCTTTGAAATGAGAAACGAAGAATGAGACACATGACATTGGAGGATCGATGTTTAAGATGCAATAATGGGGCGCTGAAGTATAATTTCTACTATCTAATTCACGTTATCTATAATTATTTTATCTCAAGTCATGTATAAATTAATTTTATTAATTATAAATCTATTAATACTTTTTTTTTCTCTTCTTATTAACAAATGAATCAATGATAATCTTAAAGTTAATATGAACATACATTGAATTATTTTTTGGAGGATCATCTTTTCAACAATTGCTTGGCTCTTGTAAAAAAAAAAATAAATGATTTTATTTATGATAATATTAATGGAGATTATCAAAATTGTCTTGAAATATCAAGAAACTCAATTATGCCCCAATCCACAAACGTTATCTAATGATATGAGAATGTATCTTTGGATTAACTAGAAACTTTCGCTATCTAAATTATTCAAGCTTAGTATAAATAAGTGTGAATGTAATGATCATGATGGCGTGTCTGTTGGTGACCTTGTATAGGACTATAGAGGCACTTGAATTACTAGTTACATGGTTAATCCTGACATTCGTTACCAAAACAATGTGGAGTTGTAGAGGTATTTAGAAATTTATAAGTTGTCTCTATAAAGAAAATTTACTATTTAATTATTGAGATAAACTCCTTCTATACTAGAGATTTAGTTAAAAGACTCCAAAGTGAAGAGAGATCAACAGTCGCTTTCATATTCAACTGTAAAACTTGCTTAATAAGGAACCAGATGTCCAAATTTTGCATATTTACCAGGAATGTAATATTTGCGCTGCATTTTTTACTTCACATGTCCATAACATTTTATATAGAACTACTATTATAGAAAGACTTTTAGAGAATTAAAAAATTCATATCTATCTTAATATTTATGATGATGTTGAATCAAGAATGACAGTCTAATTATTTTTTGGTTCTCGCATTTATTGTATCTTAAGAAAAAAAATGAATTATGTACATGTATGATAACACATTACCCATCATAAAGTGAATATTGTTGTTAAAACATATGAATAATCATTATTTAAGTGGGTAGTGCTTTTAAAAAGATTAAAGTGATTATTATATTACTTATTTAACATTTATCTGATAACAAACATATTACAGTCGTCAAACCATTATTGCTACCACCACCATTCTTATTATTTTTGTCATATTTGTTATGGTTATCTCAATCACCACCGTTACTCTTTTAATTTATACAATTGTTGACTATTACCATTATAATTGTTACTGTTGTTGCCAATATTAATATCATTATCGTAATTGTTCTACTACCACCACCACCACAATTATATTTTTAATATATTTATTATTAACACTATTATCATCACAACTACTTCTTATACTGGTGTCATATTGAACACTATAATCATTATTTTATTATTTAAACTAATATTATTGTTATTAATACTTTAATTTTTTTTATTGGTAACACTTTTATGATTATATTAATATTAATTTATATACTAAATTATTTAAAATTAAAATTTTAT
Source organism: Carica papaya (assembly GCF_054855325.1). Taxonomy (NCBI): domain Eukaryota; kingdom Viridiplantae; phylum Streptophyta; class Magnoliopsida; order Brassicales; family Caricaceae; genus Carica; species Carica papaya. The sequence goes on along the minus strand of NC_142310.1, from coordinate 29,228,891 downwards.
TGTTTAATTTTTTAGATATCTTTATTTAATGAGACGTAATATATAAATTTATATATGATATAAGTGGAACTCAATTCTTGACTATAGAACAAAACGCAAATAACCAATGTTCCAAAGTTCATTTAATAATTTTCTTCAACTACCTTAGCAGCCCTACTTTTTGCCCTACCATATGCTTAACGAAGTACTAGTTATGTAACAAATCAAACAAACACAGCCTTACCCAAAAGAAAAAAAAAAAAAAAAAAAACAAACACACTTCTATTTTGTGATTTCATTACTTCTAGATCTCCATTAACATACTTTTTGTTAGATGATTTTAACCTTTTTTATTTTAATCTTTTGCGTAATCTATAAAGGAACCTGTAACCAGGTGTAAAGGCAATATGATTGTGCTGAGCGGGGGCCACTGCCAACCCCTAACAGAGCCGACTTGGGGAGACATGGTCAGCTCTCATGGTTCTGTTCCCACCGTCATAGCCGCCCTGCTCTAGTCATTGGTCATAAAGTTTAGTCGTCAAATTCAATTTATTACAACCTAAAATACGCTTGCCATGATTCACCAGCTCACAACACAGCATTACCCAGATCTGTAATAATAGAGTCGCCCTGAACTAAGGACTTTTGTTGGATTCCAAAAAACAAAACAAGATTCTTCTTTTCTCTTTGTTTGTTTTTTTTTGTTTCAAGTGGGAAAAAGCCAAAAGTCTCTGTTTGGTGGTAAAAAATAAAAAGAAGGTCCTTCAAAGGTTTCATATTTTCATTTTTGACCCAAATCACACTCTTTTAAATCTCCGAATCCTCTAAATTGACACCTAACCTTCCCTTTCTCTTTTCTGCTTCAGTTTTCAGCTGCCCGTTCTTCTTCTTCTTCTCCTTCTCCTTCTCCTTCTCCTTCTTATTCGTTTTCAGAGGCGGAGGCTTTGTAGTTTTCGGTTAATCAAGGTAAGTTTTTATCTGTGTCTTTGGTTTCCTCTTTCGGTTTTCTCTGATCCAGCCCTTTCAATCATTTTTTTGTAGATTCTTACTAAATTACTATGACAAGTGTTTTCTTTTTATAGCCAAAATTCCTACTTTGGGCTTGTAAATTTCACCCTTTACCTTGTTTGCTTTTCAGCTATTTTTAATCGATTGGGAAATTTTCAAGCCTGAACTCTTGTGATCTCTAATCTAATCTATATCTGTTTCGTCTGGGTATTTGCTAAGTTGGCAGTATCTTTTATTATTTGATTTATTATGAGTTGAAGATGTAATAAGAAAAATGTTTTGGCTGTTTTATCACCATAATGTTTTACTTCTTCTGATATTGATCTGGGTATTATTAAAAAGTTGTAAGCTTTGATTCATTAAGTTGAGCATCATTTTTCAGGCTTCTATACATGTTTGTTTTCTTCAGTATATTCGGGTCTCTTGTGTTCCTTAGAGATAACCAGCAATTCTTGTCATCTTTTTTTGCACACCCCTGGTTTTAGATTGATGATAATGATTGAAATGATCTTGCATGTGACCTTGAAACTAATTTAGTTGATTCCCCTTTTAAGAAGTTCAAAGAGATGTTTTCTTCTTTATGAAATTCAAGTTTGGATATGAATCCTTAGAAAAGAAATGTTTTGGTTTTTAAGTTCCGAATTTATACTTAAAGATTTCCATCGTTCATAAATTTGTATCTAATATTTCATTGAGTTTCATGATCACCACAGTCTACTTTTCTCTGTGCAGGGATTATAAAATATGGCAGATGCAGAGGATATTCAACCACTTGTTTGTGACAATGGAACTGGAATGGTCAAGGTTAGTGAGTTAATATTTTGTGATTTAATAGCTTGCACAAGTTCAAAGTTTTCTCATAATTATGCCAGCTGTGCTTCCTTCTATCGGTGACCTTTTTATTTGAATGTTTAAAATAACATTAAAGCACATATCCACTTTATTAATATATACATGTGGCACACGTGCATACATATATAGATTTATATTGCATTATAAGGTCTTATATTTTGTTTCTGTGTATTGTAAGGGTAGATGATATAGCAGAGACTTATCCCATACCATTTTTTTATAGATTGTGAGCTTCAATATGATGTCCAAATAACATTCTTGAAGATAATGAAAGCTGTTCTTAATCAATGTAAAATATAAAAATTGCTAATATTTCTAAACAATCCAATATTTATAGGCTGGGTTTGCTGGGGATGATGCTCCAAGGGCAGTATTTCCAAGTATCGTAGGGCGACCTCGCCATACCGGTGTTATGGTTGGGATGGGTCAAAAAGATGCATATGTTGGTGATGAAGCTCAGTCTAAACGAGGTATTCTCACATTGAAATACCCTATTGAACATGGAATAGTTAGCAACTGGGATGATATGGAGAAGATTTGGCATCACACTTTCTACAATGAGCTTCGGGTTGCCCCAGAAGAACATCCGATACTTCTTACTGAAGCACCACTTAATCCCAAGGCCAATCGAGAGAAAATGACCCAAATCATGTTTGAAACCTTCGACGTGCCTGCTATGTATGTCGCCATCCAGGCTGTTCTTTCACTTTATGCCAGTGGTCGTACAACAGGTTTGTGTTGATACTTAGAAATTGTTAGTTTCTTGTTTAAATTTTGGATCACCACATTTGATATAACTCAAGCTAACTCTTGGAAGTCTTACTTTTGGTATTGGAAGCCTTGTTCTTGGGTAAAAATTAGATTGATATCTTTCAGAATTAGTTATTAATGTCACATTCGTAAAATTTCTTTTATACTTAAGTGAATGTATGGAATTTGGGTAAAATTTAGGAATTGAATAGATAGGGAGAGCACACTTGTAGTTTTTAATGCCCCCCCACCCGAAATTGCTGATACGTTCTAACTATATCACTTGGATATGTGAATAGGTATTGTCTTGGATTCCGGTGATGGTGTGAGCCATACTGTCCCTATTTATGAAGGTTATGCTCTTCCCCATGCTATCCTCCGTCTAGATCTTGCTGGCCGTGACCTTACTGATGCTTTGATGAAGATCCTCACCGAGAGAGGATACTCTTTCACCACAACTGCTGAGCGGGAAATTGTTCGTGACATAAAGGAGAAACTTGCTTATATTGCCCTTGATTATGAGCAAGAGTTGGAGACTGCTAAGAGCAGCTCTGCAATTGAAAAGAGTTATGAGTTGCCTGATGGGCAAGTAATCACCATTGGAGCAGAACGATTCCGTTGCCCAGAAGTGCTCTTCCAGCCCTCACTCATTGGAATGGAAGCTGCTGGTATCCATGAAACAACATACAACTCCATCATGAAGTGTGATATAGATATTAGGAAGGATCTGTATGGTAATATTGTTCTCAGTGGTGGGTCAACCATGTTTCCGGGTATTGCTGATAGGATGAGCAAGGAAATTACAGCCCTTGCCCCCAGCAGCATGAAGGTCAAGGTGGTTGCACCTCCTGAGAGGAAGTACAGTGTCTGGATCGGAGGATCCATTTTGGCTTCTCTCAGCACCTTCCAACAGGTAAGTTTTGTGCTTGGTCCTATTGATATTCTGAAATAATTGTATCGCGATTGTCCTTGATTCTTGAAGTTAGTTCTGTACGTAAGTTATGTTGTTAGAATTCCGTTGCCAATAACTTGTTTCCTGTCGCACAGATGTGGATATCCAAGGGTGAGTACGATGAATCTGGTCCAGCTATTGTTCACAGGAAGTGTTTCTAAGTCGGGTCAAGCGGAGAACAGACGAGTTATCCTATTCATCTGGTAGTCTTTGGGGTCATATCCAAATTTTCAGTTTAGTTAAACTTTTGAAGCTTTGGTTTATAGGTAGAAAAATATATTGGTGTCTCAGATGTTTGGAGTTGTAAACTTTTGAGTATATTATGCTTTGTCATTAGGTTTTGGAAAGCAAAGTTAATAATGTTGGCAGTGAGTGGGATATATATAATTATATAGACTTCTTTTCTTCTGGAAATTGGAGTGTAATTTTGATTGACTATGGTCTTATGGGTTTTTTTTATTGGACCATGAAAGTTTAGGTTTGCTCTGTGTTAGAAGAGAATCAGGAAGGTAAGTTTTTATGGTTTTCATTTTATGCCATAGTGGGATTTTGTTTATATTAACTGTAAGAATTAAGTCTTTACCTGAGTGTGGATATTGCTTATATTTTTGTCTTGTGTTATTTATTTATTTATTTATTTTCTTCAATAAAGGAAAGATACATTTGATTTTAATTACTCAAGTGGGGTGGTCAGGGTGGGTGTTATAATTTTATTTTTGATGTATCAAGGGCTTGGTTAATTTGAATTGGAAGTTTGAACAATTGATTGTTTATTGCTTCAAAGGAAATCAATTCAACAAGTTTGAATTGGGATTGACCGAACTGGGTGAAACACTACTTCTTATGCTCTTCTTCCAGTATTATCCAGCTTCAGACAATACTGAAATGTATATATATATATATATATATATTCCACCACCAAAGAACTTGATGTACCCCTTCACCCACATTTCTTAAAATCCTCTTTGGTTCTCATGGATACCTGGCATAAGGTTTAACAGTAGAGGTGAACCATCTGAAAATGTGAGGGGAAAAATAGTTTATGGCAGCTCGTGGAATGATGATTGTCAAAGCTAAATTCAATAGTATCACTTTGCTTGCTTTATGTAAGTTGATTAGCCAAGATCAAACATCTAGTGGGTCAATCACTATTTCAAATATAGAACAATATCTCGTCGGACGATAAAAAATAGAGTGATCTGATTGCTTACTATGATAAAGAAAATCGTATTTAATGGCAAAATAAAGAGGTCCGTAGATGCTAGAAAAGATTCAAGAAACTTAACAACACAATTAATGAAATTATGATTTTGATGAATAATTAAACTACTCAAACATTATATTATTTGTATCGCATTCTCGTTCCGATTCCATAAAGTTGAATTTGAATGGAACATGAAGAAGAATAAGATTGTCGCTTTCATTCAAACTTTATCACATGTAGTCTATGTAACAGCTCCGAAATTTTAAAATGAAATATGTGTATTTAAAAAGGTTAAATGCGGAAGCGTAATAAAAATTTTGATTAACATCCCTTACACTAAAACCAAAAACGTGCCCAAAGTATAAAAAAACGAACTAACTAAAAGAGAAACTCGAAAATAAAAGCTATAAATATAACTATGGAGTCTTCAGGCGTCCCCTTCGCCGTCTTCCTGCGGAACGGGCTCGGGAACAATGTCTTCCTGATCTGAAATGATTAAATAAGGAATGAGCTACACCAGTCCAGTAAAGACATCACACTATCTCACCGTCACGGAGGTAAAGGTGAGTAGAAAACACAAAAAGACCAATGGAGCATAATTTACAACAAATTCTTTTATCAATAATAAAATCATTTACTATCCACTTACCTCGGTAAAATTCATAAAACAATATACGAAATTAATAACATTATCATCATCATGAAATCATATGAACTGTATAACATAATACTTATCACGCCTTTTGCAATTCAATCATTACACAACATATTTTTCCTCATTTACTAGCCTACTAGTATCCATGGGGATCCATAGGAGTCCCGCTACCCGTGAACCCTTAACACTTGTAATCAGATTCCAGGGCCATCCCTATACCCCGTCCGGTATGGGCGTCAAAACTATAAACCTCAATACCCCGTCCGGTATGAGGGTAAAACGGGCCGTCGCCATACCCCGTCCGGTATGGGCGCCATACCCCGTCCGGTATGGGTGCCAAAACACATAAGGTCTCCATACCCCGTCCGGTATGAGAGACCACAATCCCGGTAGGGTTCCCTACGGACCCGGTCCGTCCACCATCTCCCAGGATATCTAGTTAAGCTGACCACATTATACAATTATCAATTTACATAACATTTCATTCTCCTTTTCCTCAGTCAGCATCATCAATTCATACACAAACAAGCAAACCAGTAATTTATGCCAAACAAGACAACATACAAAATCGGGTTCTCAGTCATTCAACCCATAATCAATAAAACAATAATATATGCACACGAAACTATGAAATGAAAACATCAGACCTCATACTGCATTTAAAACCGTAAAATAGGTCAAACAACAGCTAACCAACAAACACACCAGACTCAGGCTCCATTAGCGACCTTAAACAATTTCACACATATGTTGATTCATGAAATACCGTTTTATCATTTATTGAACTTTAATACCATGATAGGAAATAGAGTGAGGGGTCCTTACTTGTTTCGGAGTCTGAATACGGCTCTACAGTGTGCCAACAGGCTGTCCCTAATTTTTCCTGAATTTTTTCCGGGGAACTGAAACGCACTACTGGTACCTGCACGTGTCCCAAAAATCCCAAATTAGACCTAGAGCCCCTTTCGGCCAATATCGCAATTCCGGCATGGCGGCTCCGCCGTGCTCCGGCGATGGCAAGCGGCGGCGATTCGCCTCGGGTTGGCCGTTTTCGGTCGTTTCCGGCCGAATTCGGCCACACTTGCATCGGTCTCTGCGATAAAACAACCCTAGGGCCCTCGGGGGGCAAAAAAAATTACGAAAAATCGAAGTTTACCGGCGGTGGTGCTCTCGGGTGCGGCAGCTCTCCGGCAAGATTCGTGTTTTGGTGATTTGGCTCTGATCAACCTGTAGAGAAAAGAATGATGATCACGGTGATATAAAAATTGTATCAAACGGAGGTCGGGAAGGGCCTCATCGGAGGCAAAAATCGAGGAGGGGCGCGGCGGCGCCGCTGGGTTTCGGCCGTGTTTTCCGGCCGTTTGGCCGGGATTTTGGCTCCGATTTGGCCACAGGGGAACTCAGCATTGAAAAATGAGCTGGGGGTATGAAATTTACCTCGATTGGAGGTCGGAAAACTCCCCGGTGCAGCGGCGGGTGGCGGCGGCCGACTCCTCCGGCGTCTGGTTCGTCTTCTCCGGCGAGGGCAGGCGGTTATGGTTTTTGTGGTCAGGTGTGGGGGTTTTATTTATACCTTTTTACCTTTTAATCACAACCGTCCATCTTGATTAAATATGGGCCGTTCGTACTTGATTGAATCTGAACCGTCCGTGCGCACGCTTGATCTGGGCCGTCCGTGCGCACGCTTGATATGGGTCATCCGTGCGCGCGGGGACGCATCTGGGCCGTCCGATCGCGCGCACGCGGATCGCCCACGTGGCTCGTTCCCGGGTCAGCGTGGCCTTACCACGCGGCAAGTCCTGGTTGGCCAGGGCTACTGACTGGGCCGCTGACGTGGCTGCTGACGTGGCGTTGACGGGACACAATTTTTCTAAATTGCGTTTTGACTCCCGGTTTCTGATTTTCTTTTCAAAAATATCCACAGAATCCTAATTTCCACCCATTTTTCTTAAAATCAATTTCAATTAAATCCAAATAATATTTTTACCCAATTTTATCATTATTATTATTTTTATTTTTATTAAATTAAATTAAATTAAATTAAATAAATCAATTAAATTTTAAAAATTATAAAATAAACTAAATAAAATAAATTAGAAATTAAAAATAATAATAATAAAAATTATAAAATCAGGGGGTGTTACAGTCTATATATTTCATGAATTTGATTTTGAACTTCGTGCTATTTATTGTTTTATTTTGTATAATATCATTCTCTCTCTCTCCATTTTTTTTTAAATAAAAAATTTAAATTGGTATAAATTTTTTATTTTTTATTTTTAAATATGGTTAACTTGAACATATATACTGAGAATTTGGGTTTTGAAAAACTTTTTAAATTAAATATTTTAAAATTAAAAAATCTATATATATATATTATGTTTATTGTTAATAATAAATAATTTCTATATAACATGTAAACTTAAAAGAAAGAATAATTCTTCCCATATTTTATTCTTCTCTCCACGATCTCATCTTTTTTTTTTCTTCCCTTTTTCCCTCTCTTCCTATCAACTAATATATTAATTGTTAAACCATCTTATTTTTAATAATTACAAGAATCGAATATACACACACACACACACACACACACACACACACACTCTGCAAAACGCATTTCCATCTTCTAACAATTAAATCAATCTACAAGTTTTTTATCGTGTAATAATTACCATTTATAATTTTAACAAAGTTTTTAGTTAAATATTTTTAATTTAAGTGAATAATAATTCTTTGTATGTATAGATAATGATTACAATTAATTAATTAATTAATTTTTCCATATCATAAACTTAAGTTGAATAAATTATAGATTATGTATGATCAAATTTAGGTGTATTGCAAATTCTAACTAAATTTCTAAATTCTATTATTCTGCCTTCTTTTTTTTTTTTTTGTCAGAACTTTTAAATAATTAATAGAAATATAATAACACCACCACTCGTATATTTTTACGTAACAATGATTTTCAGAATTACTTGGGTGTTGGTTGCTAACATGTCATCTCAATCCCACATTGGTATGAAAACTTTGCCAAGTCAAAGACTCTCTGTTTCCGATCTGGTTGCCACATATATATATATACATACATACATGGTGTTGGTCCAATTAAGCATCCTCACATTCTGGAAACCGAATAAGTCTCCCTTTTTGTTCCTTATTCTTTATTTGATAAAGTCACTTGTTTATTGATTATGTTTGAATTGAAAACATTCATCCCACATTAGCTCTTATATATATATATATATATATATATGGTGTCTATCCCCTAAATCAAATTCTTAGTAATTCTTTGCCGTGAAAAAAACAAGAGCAATCTGAGTAGCAGCCACTTTTAGTTGAAAAATAAAAAAATCGCCATGGATCATGCATCAGAGATGCGCTCCACTGATCTTATGACCATCACTCGTTTCGTTCTCAACGAGCAGTCCAGATACCCAGAGGCCAGAGGAGACTTCACCATCTTGCTCAGTCATATTGTTCTTGGCTGCAAATTCGTCTGCTCTGCCGTTAACAAGGTCTTTCTTCTTTTTCCCTTTTGTTTATCTTTTCTGGGTTTAGTTTTTAAGAGATTAAAGATATACATGACGAATATTGTAGGCTGGTCTGGCAAAACTCATAGGACTTGCTGGAGAGACTAATGTCCAGGTGAGTTTTACCCTTTGGGTAAATTGATCTAATTTGAGTAGGACCTTCTGTCATGTTTATTAATCCAGACATGGCGTTTTCAGGGCGAAGAACAAAAGAAACTCGATGTTCTATCCAATGAGGTCTTCGTCAAAGCTTTAATCAGCAGTGGGCGCACTGTAATTTTCTCTTTCTTAGAGTTTTTAATTAAGCTTTCTCTTAGTTTTGTCTTGATCAACGAGTTATTGTTGGAAAATGGTTGTGAACAAAGTTACCCAACTGGCTGGAATTTGTAAAAGAAAAAGAACACCTAAAGAGAAAAATTCATTAAATCAGGATTTGGTTTAATATATAATTTCATTACATAAAATCTTCAGTACAGATTCAGCTTTAGACATGGGTTTTATTTATTTTTGGTACTAATCCCATCTTGTTTTCAGAGTATTCTTGTTTCCGAGGAGGATGAAGAGGCTACATTTGTGGAGCCATCAATGCGTGGAAGGTTTCTTTTTCTCTGCCCTTTTAAGATACATATATATTTTATATTCTCAAAAACTGCAGATTTAAGTAAATTGTTCTTTCATTTTCTAATGATGCAGATACGCTGTCGTTTTTGACCCACTGGATGGATCCTCAAACATTGACTGTGGAGTCTCCATAGGAACTGTATATACCTCTTTTACATCTCCTTGCAGAATTTGGGATTAGGAGCCTTAACCTGCATACTAATCAATCTTTCTCAAAAACAGATCTTTGGGATCTACCTGGTGAAAGATAAAGAAAAGCCAACTGTGGATGATGTCCTGCAAGCAGGGAACAACATGTTAGCAGCTGGTTACTGCATGTATGGGAGCTCTTGCATGGTAAAACTACTCTGTTCTGCAATTTACATTTATAGAATTACATCAGCAAGATATTGTGTAATGTCATCAGGTCAGCCGTATCTATCACGTCTGTAAATAAGGATGTTTGTTTAACATTGGCGAACACTGAGGACATCCTCATAATAGTTATTTGAATTTTCGGAACTGCAGCTAGTTCTCAGCACTGGAAATGGTGTCAATGGCTTCACGCTTGATCCATCTCTTGGAGAGTTTATATTAACTCACCCTAACATCAAGGTATGCAGATTGATTTCGCTTCACTGAATTACCCTAGCAAGAAAAGATATTGGCATCAGACATGCTGAATATTGTAATTTTTAGCAGATCCCAAAGAAAGGGAAAATCTATTCAGTAAATGAAGGAAATGCCAAACACTGGGACAAGCAAACTGCCAAGTATGTTTAACTGATTAACCATCTTTTTCTATTTACTTATATACGTAAAATTCCCTTACATAGTTTCTGCTCCAGATATGTCGAAAAATGTAAGTTCCCAGAAGATGGTTCAGCGCCAAAGTCTCTTCGCTATGTTGGAAGGTATAAATCAATCAAACTTATCTATGAAACTTACTAAAATTTACCACATTCTATAGCACCATGCATGTCCGCATTAGATTTTAAAATTTGCTATTGATCATCAGCATGCAATCTATAGTTTGTGAAAGAAACACTGGATTCTCAAATGTGTCATGATTTAAGCAAGATGGAGAGCGTCAGTACCTAATACATCTTCTTTTGATATATTCTGTGAGCATATCAGCAATAATATTCTTCATCCTTTTCTGTCTAGTTGAACTTGCTTTTCTGCAACCTGCAGTAGTTAAAAGCATATATGCTAACACAATTCATCAATGCAGCATGGTTGCTGATGTTCATCGGACATTGCTTTATGGTGGTATCTTTTTATACCCTGCTGATAAGAAAAGCCCTAGTGGAAAACTCCGGTATTGCATTGTTCTACATCATGGATCTTCTTGATAGAAGAACATATTTCTCTCTCTTTTTCTGTGTGTCTATTAGTTCATGCTTTAAATACGGATCTGATTCCATCCAAACAGGGTTCTGTATGAAGTCTTTCCAATGTCATACTTGATGGAGCAAGCAGGAGGTCAGGCATTCACAGGGAAGCAAAGGGTATCCATTACTTCTAGAACTTCTTATTAGCCACTACGCATAAGTTGTAAATCTTTCATTTGCTGTCAAGTTAGTTCTTTTAAAATGAATCTTAATCATTTAACTGATCTACTGAACTCCACAGTGAAAATCCGAACATGGTTTAACTAGGATAGAAGGTAACTCAATAAGCATGATAAAAACTAATCTCATATGAAATTCCACGCGAAATGAATTCTATTTGAACTAAATGTGAATTGTAAATGAATTCCCAAAATTTCTGCATTTGTTCCAAACATCTTCTAGAAAAATCACTTTCTATGAGGACTAGTTGCACCTTACAAATATTTTCTAGTTGATTTTCAAGCACCAATCTTGCAAGTGTTAAACTCATAAGGTCATTGGTGTTACAGGCACTAGACTTGGTTCCAAAGAAGATACATGAGCGATCCCCTATCTTCCTAGGCAGCTATGAGGATGTTGAAGAAATCAAAGCACTCTATGCTGCAAACGAAGAAAAATAATGCATGAACTCATACAGCTAGCGGCAGTGAAAGCCCGGGAGAGGGAGAAAAGGACAATCAAGAACACAGAAGATCCAATAAGCTTTTGAGTATTTGATACAAAACCTATCTGTATCTCTTAGTTTTTAGCAGGAAGAAATGGAGAGGGCATCACAAAGTTAAAGGTTCATAAGCCTTTGATTAGATGAATTTGTGTTGGAAAGTGATTTTTTTCTCTTACCAGAACATATCTCTCCACTCAATGAAAAATAGTATTGTTTTATTTGTTTATTTATTGGGATTGAAGGACTTTCTTTTTAAAGAAAAATAGTAATAGGATGTGAAGACTTGTTGATAACAAAATAATATATATTTTATCAAATAAAGATTGGGGCAGCTTTTGGTTTTAGTTTTTGCATTTAAAAGACACCTTCGCAACCAAACTGATGAAATAAAAGATGCTTTGACAATTAAAGATAAAAATATGTTTTTCATAAGTTAAAACACAAAAATTACAATTCGTAACTTTTAGAAACTGACCTTGATTTTTAATAGAAATCAATTATTTTTACCAAACATAACTTCTGTTTCTTTTAAGTGACAATTTTCGACTAAAAGTACTTTTAATGAACAACTATCGTTTAATATTACTTTTAAAATTTACAGCACAAGCCAAAGTCATCACAAATGTTGATAAGTCTCCTTTCAATTTCAACTGGCTTTCCATAGTAGCAATTCTTCTACTTGTAAGCTTCTTAGGTCATAAACATATAGTGCCTAAACATTAACTCCAAAAGACAAAAAGATATGCGAGGAAAATCTGCCATACGTTCATCTAAAAGCAAGTTATGATATATTCCTTAACAGTTATAACAATGGATACATGGGGAAAAAAGTATTTTGGCTGACAAAAACTATTGCTAGAACTAGAATTCATTGATAAATAAGAAACCTCCTTACACTCATTGAATCATTCATCAATTTTAAGAATCCAACTAAGTATATGTTCTCCTAACAGCTACATCATCAAGAAACATGAAAATATGGGCATTGAAAATGCTCACTTGATAAAGGCAATCTGGCATTTGCACACCTTCCCCAACCAAAAACAACATGAAACAGCAACATTTTCTTAGAAGATGACACTATGAAATGTCTGCATTGCTTGCAGAAGAAACAGAGCTTCTCCGAGGAGGACGGGATTGCTTCCTGAGGTAGGAGGAGTTCCATTCCCCACCATCCTTAGCATAATAATCCATTGGATAATCCTCATCAATGGAAGCACAGCTTCCATCTCCATTTCTACTCCCGCAACACGAAGAACCTCCACAACAGCTAGAATCCTCAGCCCGAGCTTTCTCCCACCACCCGGGTCTGGACCCAAGAGCAATCTCTGCCTCAAAAGGGGTTAACAGAGGCTTCTTAAATGCATCTCCCCAGTCAATGGACAGTCTTGGACATGCAATCTGAATCCAAGCATCCACAGAATCTTCGAACAAGCCAATCCGGCAGGGACTGATCTCCGACATCAAAAACACTGTGTAATCCAACCCTTTGTCCCTCATCTTCGTCTCTATCCTCTGTAACACCCTAGGATTCCCTTGTCTCCCCAGCGTCCCAAACACAATTCCCCAGTTCTTTGCTGCCATAGCCCTGGTTATCGCGCTCTTCCTTGTCTCCTTCATGCCCTTGTGATCATACTCCTCCAGTATCAGCCTACCCAGATATGGATCATACCTAAATGCCCTGATCCCAGGGTTAGCTATCATGAATGCTTCCAAATGAAACCTCCCGTCTGCAACGAACACCAAAACAGTTTCGCAAAGATCACCGATAGCAGAAACCTTCGGAGCCGTGCAACCAAGCACTTCACCCGCAGACAACGGCTTCGACTGCGGGATTAGTATCTTGAAACCGTGCTTTTCCAGCTCCGGCTTGGCAGCTCTAATGGCGGACGAGAACTGAATGGTGCCGGCCAGCACAAGGCGTTTGGTATTCGTGGGTTCGCCAAGATTGAGCAAGACGGTGTCAACTAGTCGGCGGACATCGATGGTAATCTCGACGAAGACGTAGAGGCAGGGGATCTTGGTGGAATCGATGGGAACGAGGCAGCTGTGGCCGAAATGGATGAGGAGATCGGCTGATAAGGCGGAGGCGGACAGGTCATCGACGCAGCAGGCTCCATAGGTGACGTCTCCGAGCACGAAGCATTGAGTAACGCCGGCGAAGGAAGTGAGAATGTCCGAGAGGATGAGGGAGTACATGAGCAAACCCTCGGGAAGTTGAAGGGCGATACGCTTGGCGCCCGTGGAGCGGACCCGCCAGACGCACTTGTGGACCTCGAAATTGTAGTTGGAGGGAAGGAGGGATATGGCAGCGTTGAGAGCTGAGTCGTTGAGGATTGAGTCCGGGATCTGGTTCTTCACGAAACGTTTCGGAGCCGGTTTCGGTTTGCTATCATCGTTGTTGCGAATAGTGGTACTTGGGTTTTGGCGAAGTTGAAGAGAAGAAGACAATTGATTGGTGATGGCGCCGGATTGATCCATTAACGGTGTTTCTAGATCGCCACTCAACTCACCAGCAATTGATTGATGAACGTTCAGCTGGTTTCTTCGTCATTGAACCGTACTCATCGTTATGTTAAGGAGAGGTGGCAAATTCCGGCTCTGGGTTTACCATAGGATGAGAAGATAAAATAAGGGTTTTGGACTTTCTTCAACCGCTCCCTGTAACTCGTAAATCTTCTTCTTCTTGTTTTTTCTTTTTCCTAATTTTTCGTTTTCAGAATTAATTTGTAATCCGGTGTTTGAAAGATGGACCAATTAATATACGGCAAGATAATTTAATGAGTTCATTTTTGTTTGAATCACTTTTTTTCGTGGTGTATATAGTGATAGATTATTAATTTTTTTTAAATTAGTTAATTGTTGAATATTTTTTCTTTCCGTTTTATCCTTGCAATTACCCTGGCTTCTCCTCTTCTCATTTGCTTATGCTTCTTTGGCTTTCATATTCTGCTTCTGCTTGTTGCAGAGAGTCTACACTGGCGTTTAAAACTTGTTTCGCCAAATATATTATCTATCAAGGTATGTATTGATTTTTGTGGTGTGTAATGGATTTCCTTGATTTTCTCATCTACTTCTGTTTATAATCTGTGAAATTCAAATTTTTTTGCTTATATTCAGGTATTCATCCGGTTCCCTCAACGCATATTGAAAAAAAGGTTTTTCTTGAGAAAAAAATAGGGGTCTCTATATAAAAATAACATAATAATCTAAGCATATAATAACAATTTTTCAAAGGTTACTACATAAATAAAAATGTAATGTACAAATTTTCAAATTAAGGAACTGTGTGTCAATAATAATGTTGTGGTCAGCTGTTAAGAAACAACCAACAGTACAAAATCCTCAACCTGCAATATGCACAGTCTTGTAGCAAATAAAAATTTATTGCGACGAATTTTCTTTTTGTTAACAGCCGCAGTTCCTTTATTGGAACACTTGTAAAGTCTTGATTGGTTGTAAAATTTTATAAATTGAAGACCTTTTGTTTTAAGAAGGATTGCACGAGCACAGTTTGCAGGGAAGGGTTTTTAACATGTCTTGTACTTCACTCGTGTGTAACATCAAAATAGAAAAAAAAAAAAAATAGTGTTACTAATCAACATTATATTATATTCTATTAATTTCTTGAGTGAAACATGAAAAATAGAGGATTAAATATTAAATTATTTTATGTTTGTTTTTGTTGGTAAGGGAAAGTAAAACGGTCGAATATAAGATTAAAATCCCAACTCCAGATCGGACCCGGAGTAAACTCACATGGCGCCTATAAAATACCCAACGGACGGCAATTCAGAATTCCTACAAATCAAACAAGAAGAAAACTTGAAACTCTTTCTTCGTCTTCAGCATTCAAAAACTTTCCTCTTCCGCTTCGTCTTCTCTCTTTACTCTTTCAACATTGTCGAAGAACTACAGACAAGTAACTTGTCAAAGATTCCAATATGGCTGGTATGCAATATCCATACTGGTTTTTCCCTACCGATTTCTACTACCCTCGTCCACCTACCACGACAGTAGAACCCGCGCGCAAGGCCGCTCTTCCCGTGGAAACTCCGAAGAAGATTGACGCAGCCGATGTTTCTCCCACCTCGGTCGCACAGTCGCTACACAAGAGCAAACCTAACCGTATAGCCGTGCGCAGGCAGGAGCAGAGCCAAGGCAGGATGGTCATGCGAGCTCGCAACGAAAAACTCTGTCCAATTTATTGGTTGGTTAATTCGATCAGAGAAGATCAATCGTACGATTCTTCTTCGTTGATTGGTGTTTGATTCTTAGGTTTCTAAATAGGATTTTTTGTAAGGAAGATCAGAGTAAGGGGTTTTTGTTTGTTTGTTTGTTAGTTATTTTGTTTCAGAGTGAATAGCTTTCTTTTGAACTAATATCTCCAGTCTGAGAGTCGAAGGGGTGACTGAAGAAGAAAACGGTGTCGTATGGAGGACTTGGATGAGTTGGGTTGTGAGCTGAATTTGTTATTGGGTTTAAACTGGATTGGAAGTGGGCTTAAGGAGTGATTAAAGAAAATGTTTTTAATGGATGAGTTCTTGAATTTGGTTGTTTAATTGGAGGGTCCAAACTGAAAAATTGGATAATACTTGGGACCAAAAAAATTAGAGAGTTAAAAATTGGGTCCTCCT
Organism: Carica papaya; assembly: GCF_054855325.1. Taxonomy (NCBI): domain Eukaryota; kingdom Viridiplantae; phylum Streptophyta; class Magnoliopsida; order Brassicales; family Caricaceae; genus Carica; species Carica papaya. The sequence continues at coordinate 29,212,663 of NC_142310.1, read as the reverse complement.
AATTCAGACTAGTTAAATACATATAAATAAATTAGAAGAAAAAAAAAAAACAAAAAAAAAAAGAATATAAAAAGTCGAAATGAAAATATATATATATATGTGTGTATATATTGTTTATTAAATTTTTGAAAGAATATTAAAAAATAAAAGATGGTGTATTTTAATTTGGATCAGATCAAATTAGTCTTTCTTTTTTTTTTTTTGGTCTTTAGTTCGAACATTCCCTTTTTTTTTTTTTTTTTAATCGTGGAGGATCAATAGCAAAAATATTTATTTATTTTTTTAAAAATGTGATGCTAAAGGAAATAATTTTCTCCATTAAATAAATTAATCTTAAAATAAATAACCTTTTTATGTTAATTTTTAATTTTTTATTATATTAAAAAATAATTAAAAATTTTGCATATAAAAATTTATCTAATTATAAATAATTACATGTCTAATCGGCTATCATGTAAAAAATTCACTTGTGATATTTAATAGATAATATCTAATATAATAAAAAAAAATAGTGGGAAAAAGTAATTAAACAAATTTAAATATTTAAAAATAGTAAAAAATTAATTTAAATATTACAATATAACAATTAAAAACTTATATAACACACACTTTGGCACCAAAAAGCTATAGCTAGTATTAAATGTAGAAAAAGAAAAATAAACAAGCTAGAAATATCTCTACCCGATTTAAAATCTAATTAAAAAAAAAAAATAAAGCAAGCAAGCATTTTAATTAATCATGTTTAGTCTAAGAAATAGACGATTTGGATTCATCAAAGACTTTTACAACCTGTGATTAGCAATCAACCCACAAAACCATTATTTTTTTATTTTCAATTAAACCACTAATTAATTACCATTAGAATAATTAAGTACCAACAATTATAATTAATTTGTCCCTAAAAAAAGGAGAAATAATGAATGCCAACCAGTTCCTTTGCTTGAATGTTTCTTCACCATGGAGAAAATTTAGGCAACACCCACAAAGAACCAGTCTATATAAATCTCTTAAACACACCACACCTCATGCATTGCGATAGCATTCTTGGTGGATTTGGTTTCAGACTTCTGGGTTTTGTTCAAGCTTTCTCTCTCTAAAATATAGAGAGAGAGAAAGATTTTTTGTTTTTCAAATTACACAACAAAAAAAAAAAAAGTAGATTAATAAGAATAAGATAAGATGGGTGCTTGTGCAAGTGCTCCGAGAGAACTGAAGGATGAAATCAATGCAGCCCCTGAGCCTGCTAAGGAGGAGATGTTTGATGCTGTGGAGGGCCAGGAAGATGTGAAAGCCGATCAGCAACCAGAAGAGAAAAAAGAGGACGATGACAACAAAACCCAGTCTCTTGGCTCCTTACTCGACGAGGTATATATATATACACACACACATTCGTACCTTCTTTATATCTTATATCAATATTAATATATCTAACAAGTTTTACATATATTTATACATATGTAATGGGTTGACAGTCTGATAAAGTGAAGACTGAAGAAAAGCAGGAAGAGGAGGTGAAGGAAGAAGAGAAACCAAAGAGTTCTAATGGGGATGGGGAAGAGGAAAAGAAAGAGAAAGAGAAAGAGAAAGAGAAAGAGAAAGAAGAAGAAGTTGCTGTTGAAGAGAAGAAAACAACTGTGTCAGAAGAATCCAAATGATGAAATTAGCCATGAATTAAAAGACAATGCAAGATGAACACGAAGAATCCCACTTGATCTCAATTCTCAATTTATTTATACTATGATTTTTTTTTTCTTCAAAAAAGTAGAAATTAAGAGTGGAGAGATTGATTCTCAAAATGGGTTTTTGATTGAAAAAATGCTTGAGAATTAAGGATTATTTTTTTCTTTTTTGGTTTTGGGAAGGATTCATTTTGTTGTTTGATTTGGTGATTAATTAATTGGGTGGAATGTTCGCAATGTATCTTTAGCAAAAGTTCTGTGTCTAATTTTCATGATTTTTTTTTTTATTCAATTTACAATTATATTATTAACTAAATTATATATACATACATGATATATAGCAACAGCAAGATACAATTCAAGTACTAGAATTTTATTAAGATCCCCTTCATTACAATCCCTTGTTGGTATTTGAGTTCAGCATGCATATATATCTATATATATATATATATATGTATTATATCATGCTCTCTTGATATACAATCCCTTGATATATAGTAAGTGAACCAATTAGCAAACAAATAAGACAAATTTTAGAGAAAAAAGAGTTTAAAGACTTGAATCAAAATTTTAATTCAATTAGGTAAAGGTTTCATATTCGCTCAATAAATCTACTGTTTTCACCAGTTTTCCGTAAACTTAGCAAATCAATGTTCAATTCAAACTTAGCAAGAAGAATTATCCATTCAATCAAAAAGATAAACAAGAGATGTTAATTGTTCATTACATCATATTTGCTATTGGATAGGCAGTTCGAGTTGTTAACAGTTTGTTTTTTTTTATAATCTTAACAAAAAATTGAAAAATAAATTTTCAAATATTTAAGAGATAGTTTAAATATGCATTTGTGCCTTAATAGTTCAAACCCAATTTTAGAAGGATATATAAATGTAGATATAACATATGATTTTGACAATAGGAAGTCTACTTCAAGTATGTATTTGATTTTTTTTTTTTATAAAAAAATTATATAATGGAAGTGTAGATTACAAAAATATGTTATCTTATCTATTAATGAAATAGAGTATACTTATCAACTAAAGTTGGTAATAAACTATTTTGGTTGAAAATATTCATTTAAGAATTAGGTCGGAAGTAGAATGAATATATAGTTAACTGTGAATGTAGAAATTGGCCTGGGATAATAATTATTTTTTCATTCAATAAATATATAAATAATAAAAATTTTATTTTTAATTGAATATTATTAAATTTTTTTTAAAAAATGAGTTAGGGATGAAATTAAAAACAATTTTTTTTTTTAAAAAGGATGAAATTTTGAATAAGAGGGTGTTTTAAAAAAAACTTGAAAATAGAAGGTAAAATCGCAAAAAGGAGAAATTCGACCACGTAGGACGATCCAGTCAGCAGCCACGGCGAACCAGAGTATGCTGTATGGCAAAACACTCTGATATCGGCACCACATGAGAGGTCACGTGGGTGATTCGCGCGCCTGACGATCCGACAGTCTAGATCACGTCCCGCGCGCACATGACGGCTCAGATACGTTTCCCTTCAAGTGTGATCAAACGATAAGATTCAATCCAATCGTGCGGTTCAGATTCATTCTCCCAATAAGAGAGATCTAACAGATGAGAGAGGGCCACGTATTCCCGCACGAACGACCTAGATCGACATAGAGAGGGTATTTAAGCATTGCGTTCTAGGGAACCCTAACCTTAGCCTCATAAACCCTCGCCAGAGAAGAAGAAGAAGAAGGACGACTAGAAAAGAAATCGATCGTCGTCACTGTTGCACCGGAGCCACCATTGATGCCGAAATAAGTACTTTTTTTCTCTTTCCTGCTCGGAATTCCATCCCGAGCCTCCTTATGGCCATATCAGAACCAAATGTTGACGAGTGAGCCAAAACCTGCGTACAAAGCTCGGTCGAGCTACCGCGGCCAAAATTCGAAACCGTCTCTGATGACCCCTTTTTTGTTTCCTATTTCACGCAATTTTTTGACCACTATGTTCACCGTCCTTTTTTGGTGTAGGTTAGTCGAAGAGGAACTCCAGCTACGAAGGAGGACTGACAGAGTCCCCGTACTAAAAGACCCCTCCCCCTGCTGGTAGGTTTTGATTTTTTGACTTTTTCGACCAACTGAGGCTCTCTAACGTATTTTTTCGCAGGAATACATGTAAAATCGGTCAAAATTGGTATAAACCAGTTGAAACTGGCCAGACCGAGGCGAACCACCGTCGTGGGCGGTAGAGCTAGTACCGGAGCACGGCGACGGCGCCGTGCCAGAACCTTAAAATTTGCTGGAAAGATTTTTCAACACCAATTTTGATTTTTTGGGGTATTTTTGGATATGTGATGGGTATTTTAATTTTCGTTAAAAAAATTTAAAAAATCCGGGGACCGTTAGGAGGTGCAGTAGATAGCACGGTATTTCGGACGCCGATCTGTGTAAGGATTCCTCACTCTATTCCCTGTTACGGTAAATTAAGGCTTAAATAATCGATAATCTTGTATTTTGTAAAAATTAAAAAAATCTTAAAAATAATTATATGTCACTAGTGGAGCCGAAATCTGTTAGTTCATATTTGTCCTGATTCACTGTCTATTTTTTGTTATGCTTAAATTACTTACTGTTATATTATGTGTACTAAATTGATGGTTTTGATCGTTTCTTCGATTGTTGGATTTACTTTATTGCATATTTTCTTTTTTTGGTTTGTCCTGCAGTAAATGTCTTAATTATGTTCTTGATGTACGTATCGCATATTTGCATGATTTGTCATTAATTTGGAAACATAAGATATTGACACGTAACTGGTAATCAATTTGTGGTGTGATCACATGTAAGAAAGACTTAATCGATACCCTGAAAAAAGGTGGACAAACCTAATGTAGCGCCCGGAGAAAAGGGGCGAAAAAAAAAAGCCACGTCGGCAGCCACGTCAGCAGGCCCGGTCAGCAACCCGGCCAACCGGGGCCTGCCACGTGGCAAGACCACGTCACTCCGGAACGGGCCACGTTGGCGATCCGCGTGAGCGCGATCAGACGGCCCAGATCAATCGCGCGATCGGACGGCCCAGATGCAATCGCACGGACGGCCCAGATTCAATAAAAAATGGACGGCCCAGATTAAAACAAAATGGACGGCTGAGATCAAAGGGCAAGGGGTTATAAATAGAACCCCCACACCAGACCACAAACCCTAGCCGCCTGCCGCTCGCCGGAGAAGACGAACCAGAAGCCGGTCGCCGCCACCCGCCGCCGCACCGGAGGAACTTCCGACCGTCGATCGAGGTAAATTTCGTACCCCCGACTCGTTTTTCCACGCTGATTCCTCCTGTGGCCAAATCGGAGCCAAAATCCCGGCCAAACGGCCGGAATACACGGCCGAAGCCCAGCAGCGCCGCCGCGCCCCTTCTCGGTTTTTGCCTCCGATGAGGCCCTTCCCGGCCTCCGTTTGATGCAATTTTTATATCACCGTGATCACCATTCTTTTCTCTACAGGTTGACCGGAGCCGAATCACCAAAACACGAACCTCGCCAGAGAGCCGCCGCACCCGAGAGCGCCGCCGCCGGTAAGCTTCGTTTTTCCGTGATTTTTTGGCCCCCCGAGGGCCCTAGGGTTGTTTTCTCACAGGGACCGATGCGAGTGTGGCCGAATTCGGCCGGAAACGGCCGAAAACAGCCAACCCGAGGCGACTCGCCGCTGCCAGCGGCGGCGCCGTCGCCGGAGCACGGCGGAGCCGCCGTGCCGGAGTTGCGATTTGGTCCGAAAGGGGCCCTGGGCCTAATTTGAGATTTTTTTGGAACACGTGCAGGTGCCAGTAGTGCGTTTCAGTTCCCCGAGGAAAATTCAGGGAAAATTAGGGACAGCCTGCAAGCGCACTGTGAAGCCGTGTTCGGACCCCGAAACGAGTAAGGACCCCTCACCCTATTTCCTATCACGGTATTAAAGTTCAAAATGATAAAATGGTATTTCTTGAATTAACGAATGTGTGAAATTGCTTAAGGTGGCTAATGGAGCCCGAGTATAGTGTGATTGGTGATTTACTGTTATTTGGCCTGTTTACAGCTTTAAATGCAAAATGAGGTTTGATGTGTTCATTTTACAGATTTGTGTGCATATACTACGTTTTTATTAATTATGGGTTGAATGACTGAAAAACTGATATTGTATGTTGTCTGTTTGGCATGAATTACGATTTGCTTGTTTAAATGTGAATTGACGATGCTAATTGAGGGAAAGAAGAATGGAAGATTTTATAAATTGATAATTGTGTAATGGGGTCAGCCTGACTAGATATCCTGGGAGATGGGGGACGGACCGGGTCTGTAGGGAACCCTACCGGGATTGTGGTCTCACATGCCGGACGGGGTATGGAGAGTTTATGGTTTTGACGCCCATACCGGACGGGGTATGGGGACGGCCCTGGAAACTGATTATGAATGTTAAAGGTTAACGGGTAGCGGGACCCCTATGGACCCCCACGGATACTAGTAGGCTGGTAAATGAAAAAAAGATATATTGTATAATGATTGAATTACAAAAGGCGTGATAAGTGTTATGTTTTACAGCTTATATTATTCCATGATTATGATAATGTTATTGTTTTTCTTATATTGTTTCATAAATTCCACCGAGGTAAGTGGATGGTAAAGGGTTTTATTACTGATAAATGAGTTTATTGTGAATTATGCTCCATTGGTCTTTTTTGTGTTTTCTACCCACCTTTACCTCCGTGACGGTGAGATATCGTGATGTTCTTACTGGGCTAGTGTAGCTCACTCCTTATTTAACCATTTCAGATCAGGAAGACATGGTTCCCGAGCCCGTTCCGCAGGAGGACGACGAAAGGGATGCCTAGAGGCTCTGTAGTCATACTCATAGCTTTATTTTCGAGTTTCTCTTTTAGTTAGTTTAATCTTTTATATTTTAAGCACGTTTTTGGTTTTTCGTGTAAGGGATGTTAAATGAAATTTTGATCTCGCTTCCACATTTGATACATTTAAATACTCATTTCATTTTAATATTTCCGGGGCCGTTACAGTTGGTATCAGAGCCGCATTTTCTCGGACCCATCCCTTACACTAATGTGCCTTAGAGAAATACTCACCGATATATTGTTACTCAATCATTCCTTGTGAATGCAGGTACACAGGAATGAGGAGAGGAAGGCCCCCACTAAACCGAGCGGCCCCAGATAATTCAATTCGGGAGGATTTAGATAGACTATTCGAGATGGTGGAGGCTCTTGCAGCTGCCCAGCGAAGGCAAGAGGAGAGAAGGGAGTTACCGGGACCTCCTCCGTTAGCGCAGGTTGAGCCCCCGCTACAGCAGGCTGATCCCGAGCCACCCCGGTAGGAGCCTGTTCCTCCACGATACCACCCGGCACCACAGCCGCGGTACGATCTGGTACCACAGCCACAGTACCAACAGGTGCCGCCACAGCACATTCCGGTGCCCCCACCACATCAGCAGGCGCCACCACAGGGTCCCCCAGTTCACCCTCAGTCGGTCCCAGTCCCTCTACCTAGGGACCCCGCTCCCTCCTTGATCGACCCCGGCTTCATAGAGAGGTACAGGAGACTGAACCCTTCTACCTTTTCAGGGGGATCCTCGTTCGAAGAGGCCCAATACTGGCTGGCAGAGACTGAGAGAGCTTTTGAGACCTTGGGAGTAATTCCTGAGCAGAGGGCTGCCATTGCCTCCTACATGCTGGTAGGGGAAGCGGTACGCTGGTGGGAGCTCAAGCGGGCCACCCTGCCTGTACCAGTTACTTTGGAGCAGTTCCTAGCGGCCTTCCATGCGAAGTATCTCCCTAAACACATCCAATATTTAAAGGAAATAGAATTTGCTTAATTGGTCCAGGGTAATATGACAGTGTCGGAGTACGCCCACAAGTTCCTGGAGCTGGGCCGACATGCCCCTGAGACATTGTTGGATGAGGGCCGAAAGGCCAGGAAATTCCAGTGGGGCCTCCGCCTGGCGATCAGACAGCACTTATTGGTGATGGAGCTCGAGACATATTCGGCAGTCCTGGCAAAGGCGCAGATCATAGAAAGGAGCTTCGACACCCGCCCTCAACTAGCGGGAAGTTCCCGACCCTCAGCCCCGCTCCGTAGGCCAGCGCCTACCATGCCTGTCCAACCCAGTAAGAGGCCCAGGCCTGCCGTTCAGGCCCCTCCTCAGGCTATGGGGGCAGCACGTGGGAAGATCTGCCAGTACTGCGGCAGGGATCATGGGGACCGACCCTGCTACCGCCTCAACAACACCTGTCGCATATGCGGCAGTGCCCAGCACTATGCGAGGGAGTGCCCTAGGAACCAGAATCAAGGGAGGCCTCCAATCCAGGGCAGAGTTTACAACCTTACCCAGAAGGATGCCGACGCAGACCCGGACGTGGTACATGGTATGTATACTATCTCTGGCCACATTGCTCATATTTTGTTTGATACTGGTGCATCACATTCTTTTATTTCATATGTTCTTGCTTCCAAAATTTGTGTATCACCTGATAGACTTGATTCATTATTGCTTGTATCTACCGCTGGGGGGGAGACATTGCTAGGAGAGGTTGTCTACAGGGCATGTGCCGTGGAGATAGCAGATAAGAAATTGAGGGTAGACCTGATAGGGTTAGACACAGGGGATTTTGATGTAATCCTAGGAATGGATTGGCTAGCGGCGTATCACGCCACCATAGACTGCTTTAATAAAAAGATTGTATTTAATCCTCCCAACGAGGAGCCATTCACAAGTTAATAAAATTATTCGGTACTGATTTTCCCTAATGACAAATTCTTTTCTCCTTAATTCCCAGTGCCTTAATATTGTATTTTCCCTAACTAGGTAAACCCAAGAAAGAAGTTTGTATCCAAGAGATTCCAGTAGTCCGAGACTTCCCAGACGTATTTCCGGATGAACTGCCCGGTCTACCAGGGGATAGAGAGGTCGAGTTCACCATAGACTTACAGCCAGGAACCCAGCCCATCTCGGTAGCTCCTTACCGAATGAGCCGCATCGAGATGGAAGAGCTAAGGAAACAAATCACTGAACTACAAAACAGTGGCTTCATTAGACACAGCATTTCCCCATGGGGTGCCGGGGTTACTTTTGCAAAGAAAGAGGATGGAACGTTGAGACTGTGCATTGATTACAGAAGGACAAACAAGGTAACAATCAAGAACAAATATCCTCTTCCTCGGATTGATGACATTTTCGATCAGTTGCAGGGTGCACAGATCTTTTCTAAAATAGATCTACGATCAGGTTACCATCAAGTAAAGGTAAGAGCAGAAGATATCCCCAAGACGGCATTCCGAACCAGGTACAGACACTACGAGTTCCTGGTTATGCCGTTTGGACTAACCAACACCCCGGCCATCTTTATGGATCTAATGAACAGAATCTTCAGAGAGTTCTTGGATAAATTTATCATTGTGTTCATCGATGATATCTTAGTCTACTAAAAAAGTAGAGAAGAACATGCTCATCATCTTGCCCAAGTCCTACAGGTACTCAGGGAAAAGAAGTTGTATGCAAAGTTGAGCAAGTGTGGATTTTGGCTCGAGCAAATCGCCTTCCTAGGACATGTTATATCGAAGGAAGGGGTGTCGGTGAACCCCGAAAAGGTTGAAGCGGTACTTGGTTGGGAAAGGCTGACAACAGTTAAGGAAATTCGCAGTTTCCTAGGGATGGCAGGTTATTACCGTCGGTTTGTCAAAGGGTTCTCCAGTCTAGCGGCCCCTCTAACCCGACTCACAAAGAAGAATGCAAGGTTTGATTGGAATGAGAACTGCGAAAGGAGTTTTTCAGAATTGAAGAAGCGACTGACTACTGCACCCGTGCTGGCTCTACCGAGTGGATCAGGAGGGTATACAGTTTATAGTGATGCCTCCTATCTGGGCCTGGGTTGTGTCCTGATGCAGCATGGAAAGGTTATAGCATATGGGTCTAGACAGCTAAAGAATCATGAGAAGAACTATCCTACCCATGACTTGGAGCTTGCCGCAATCATACACGCCTTTAAAATCTGGCGCCATCATTTGTATGGAGAGACCTTTCAGATCTACACCAATCATAAGAGTTTGAAGCACATCTTCACTCAGAAGGATCTCAACATGCGTCAGAGAAGGTGGATGGAACTCCTCAAGGACTATGATTGTGACATCCTATACCATCCAGGTAAGGGCAACGTAGTAGCCGATGCCCTCAGCAGGAAAAGTGCAGGCACCCTAGCCCACCTGATGGTTTCAGAATGCAGGTCCATTGGGGCCACGCAGCAGGTTCGACTGCGAGATCTGAAGAGGGCCACATGTTTGAGCCACCTAGCAGTCCAACCCGAGTTAATCCAAAGAATAAAGGAAGCCCAGTCAATCGATCCCGCCCTAGTAACCCGCAAGAAGGATGCAGAACAGGGAGTGAACTCAGAATTTCAGATCTCTGCCGACGGATTGATTCGTTTTAAGGACAGAATGTGTGTCCCAGACGACAGTGAATTAAAAAGAGACATCATGACAGAGTCCCATAGTTCAAGGTTCGCCATGCATCCAGGAAGTACGAAAATGTACCAAACTATGCGACCCCGGTTCTGGTGGAATGAGATGAAGAGAGATATAGCCGACTTTGTGTCTAAGTGTTTGGTATGTCAGCAGGTCAAAGCAGAACATCAACGCCCGGGTGGGTTACTTCAGCCTTTATCGATTCCAGAGTGAAAGTGGGAACATATCACCATGGACTTCGTATCGGGACTACCCAAGGCACGATCGGGACATGATGCTATATGGGTAATTGTTGACCGACTCACTAAGTCTTCCCACTTCCTGGCCATCAGAATGACTGATCCTTTAGACAAGTTGGCAAGAATGTATATCCGGGAGGTAGTCAGACTGTATGGAGTTCCAGTAACAGTGGTATCCGACAGGGATCCCAGATTCACTTCTCGGTTTTGGAGTAGTTTCCAGCAAGCTATGGGAACAAAGCTGTCTCTTAGTACTGCTTTCCACCCCCAAACCGATGGACAATCAGAGAGGACAATTCGTACGCTGGAGGATATGCTCCGAGCTTGTGTCCTTGACTCCGGGGGCCATTGGGACGACCACCTACCCCTGATAGAGTTTGCTTACAACAACAGTTACCAAGCAAGCATCGGCATGGCCCCATACGAGGCGCTATACGGGCGTCCGTGCAGGTCGCCGATCTGTTGGAAAGAAGTGGGCGATAGAAGATTGTTTGGCCCGGATTTGGTAGAGGAGACCACGTCCAAGATAGTTAAGATCAAGAAGAACATCCAGACAGCTCAGAGTAGGCAGAAGAGTTATGCCGATACCCGGAGGAGAGACATGGCCTTTGAGAAAGGTGACCGGGTGTTTCTTAAAGTCACCCCCTTCAAGGGAATTAGTAGGTTCGGCAGGAGGGAAAAATTAAACCCCAGATATATTGGACCATTTGAAATCTTAGACAAGATTGGTACCACTGCCTACAGACTTGCACTGCCCCTTGAGCTCTCCCGGGTTCATAATGTGTTTCATGTATCTATGCTACGCAAGTACAATCCGGACCCTTCTCATGTCGTGGCTCATGAACCGCTTTCACTCCGAGAGGACTTGTCTTATGAAGAAGTACCGGTCAGTATCATGGACCGAGAAAGCAGAATACTCCGCAACCGGAAAATATCATTTGTAAAAGTCATGTGGCAGAACCACACGCTTAGGGAGGCGACTTGGGAACTAGAATCAGAATTTAGGACATGATACCCCCATCTGTTTGATCAAGAGTAATGAGGTAAATTTGGGGACCAAATTTCTTTAAGGGGGGGAGAGTTGTAGCGCCCGGAAAAAAAGGGCCGGAAAAAAAAAAAAAGCCACGTCGGCAGCCACGTCAGCAGGCCCGGTCAGCAACCCGGCCAACCGGGGCCTGCCACGTGGCAAGACCACGTCACTCCGGAACGAGCCACGTTGGCGATCCGCATGAGCGCGATCGGACGGCCCGGATGCAATCGCACGGACGGCCCAGATTCAATCAAAAATGGACGGCCTAGATTAGAACAAAATGGACGGCTGAGATCAAAGGGCAAGGGGTTATAAATAGAACCCCCACACCAGACCACAAACCCTAGCCGCCTGCCGCTCGCCGGAGAAGACGAACCAGAAGCCGGCCGCCGCCACCCGCCGCCGCACCGGAGGAACTTCCAACCGCCGATCGAGGTAAATTTCGTACCCCCGACTCGTTTTTCCACGCTGATTCCTCCTGTAGCCAAATCGGAGCCAAAATCCCCACCAAACGGCCGGAATACACGGCCGAAGCCCAGCGGTGCCGCCGCGCCCCTTCTCGGTTTTTGCCTCCGATGAGGCCCTTCCTGGCCTCCGTTTGATGCAATTTTTATATCACCGTGATCACCATTCTTTTCTCTACAGGTTGACCGGAGCCGAATAACCAAAACACGAACCTCGCCGGAGAGCTGCCGCACCCGAGAGCGCCGCCGCCGGTAAGCTCCGTTTTTTTGTGATTTTTTGGCCCCTCGAGGGCCCTAGGGTTGTTTTCTCACAGGGATCGATGCGAGTGTGGCCGAATTCGGCCGAAAACGGCTGAAAATAGCCAACCCGAGGCGACTCGCTGCCGCCAGCGGCGGCGCCGTCGCCGGAGCACGGCAGAGCCGCCGTGCTGGAGTTGCGATTTGGGCCGAAAGGGGCCCTGGGCCTAATTTGGGATTTTTCTGGAACATGTGCAGGTGCCAGTAGTGCGTTTCAGTTCCCCGAGAAAAATTCAGGAAAAATTAGGGACAGCCTGCAAGCGCACTGTGAAGCCGTGTTCGGACCCCGAAACGAGTAAGAACCCCTCACCCTATTTCCTATCACGGTATTAAAGTTCAAAATAATAAAACGGTATTTCTTGAATTAACGAATGTGTGAAATTGCTTAAGGTGGCTAATGAAGCCCGAGTCTAGTGTGATTAGTGATTTACTGTTATTTGGCCTGTTTACAGCTTTAAATGCAAAATGAGGTTTGATGTGTTCATTTTACAGATTTGTGTGCATATACTACGTTTTTATTAATTATGGGTTGAATGACTGAAAAACTGATACTGTATGTTGTCTGTTTGGCATGAATTACGATTTGCTTGTTTAAATGTGAATTGACGATGCTGATTGAGGGAAAGAAGAATGGAAGATTGTATAAATTGATAATTGTGTAATGGGGTCAGCCTGACTAGATATCCTGGGAGATGGGGGACGGACCGGGTCCGTAGGGAACCCTACCGGGATTGTGGTCTAACATGCCGGACGGGGTATGGAGATCTTATGGTTTTGGCGCCCATACCGGACGGGGTATGGGGACGGCCCGTTTCACCCTCATACCGGACGGGGTATTGAGGTTTATGGTTTTGGCGCCCATACCGGACGGGGTATGGGGACGGCCCGTTTCACCCTCATACCGGACGGGGTATTGAGGTTTATGGTTTTGGCGCCCATACCGGACGGGGTATGGGGACGGCCCTGGAAACTGATTATGAATGTTAAAGGTTAACGGGTAGCGGGACCCCTATGGACCCCCACGGATACTAGTAGGCTGGTAAATGAAAAAAAGATATGTTGTATAATGATTGAATTACAAAAGGCGTGATAAGTGTTATGTTTTACAGCTTATATTATTCCATGATTATGATAATGTTATTGTTTTTCTTATATTGTTTCATAAATTCCACCGAGGTAAGTGGATGGTAAAGGGTTTTATTACTGATAAATGAGTTTATTGTGAATTATGCTCCATTGGTCTTTTTTGTGTTTTCTACCCACCTTTACCTCCGTGACGGTGAGATATCGTGATGTTCTTACTGGGCTAGTGTAGCTCACTCCTTATTTAACCATTTCAGATCAGGAAGACATGGTTCCCGAGCCCGTTCCGCAGGAGGACGACGAAAGGGATGCCTAGAGGCTCTGTAGTCATACTCATAGCTTTATTTTCGAGTTTCTCTTTTAGTTAGTTTAATCTTTTATATTTTAAGCACGTTTTTAGTTTTTCGTGTAAGGGATGTTAAATGAAATTTTGATCTCGCTTCCGCATTTGATACATTTAAATACTCATTTCATTTTAATATTTCCGGGGCCGTTACACCTAATACATAGAAAACCTTATTATGGATATTATCTTAGTCGGACGGGGTTGAGAAGTCCCATACCCTTCTTACTGGAAGGGTTTGGGAGATATAGTTTATCCTTATATTAGATGGGATATCGAAGTGATGGTATCTTTGGTACCTATCACCAGATGGGGTATGAGAACGGCCAGATTAATTGAAAAATCTAGATATTGAGTTCACCGGTATGGGAATATCCCTATGGGTCCCTAGTGGTTCCAGTAAGCAGGTAAAAAAGAAGAATTGCTAATCGCGTTCACTTGTACATAAAGTTATTATGTTATATGAGTATTTGCCTTATTAGGTTGATTTTGGTAAACTGATAAAGGTAAGTATGAAATAAACATTTTAATATTAAATGAATTTACTTAAAATAAGGGCTTAATTATTTATTTTGTGATTTTTACCAACATTCAATTTTCCGTATCAGTGATTAGTGTAATATTCTTACTAGGATAGTGTAGCTCACCATTCTATTAACCATTTCAGATTAAGAAAACCAAGATCTAGATCCTGATCAGTAAGAGAGTTGTGAGTAGTTTCCCTCCCGGATCTCATTAAGTGCTAGTGGAGGTTAACCCCCTAAGACATTTATTATTTATTTGTAATCATTAATTTGCCTTTTTTTTATGAATTATTGTAAAAGGGACATTCCAGTAGCCCTATTAGGCATTCTACTTTACTGTGTAAGGAATGTAAACCTTAACTATATTTTTTACTTCCGTATTTAGAATATAAATTCATTTCTTTTATGTTCTAGGCTTTTACAATTGGTATTAGAGCCGCGTTTCTCGAAACTATTCTTTACACAAATATTTAAAAACATCAAAATATAACATATCACTCAACCATTTCTTGTGAAATGCAGGTACAAGGATATGAGGAGAGGAAGACTCCTACTAAACCGAACAGTTCGAGATGGATTGCTTCGAGAGGATGTCGATCGACTCTTTGAGATGTTAGAGAGACTTATCTCTGCCCAGCAGGCTTGGAAAGAAAGGAAGGAGTTGCCTGACCTTGAATCGCTGCCATAGTTTGAGCCACCCTTGTAGCAAGAAGATTCGGTGCCACCCTAGTACAGTCCTGCTCCTCTACCATATCATTTGACACCGCCATAGTACAATTCGGTGCCCCCACCATACAATCAAGTACCGCCACAGGGTCACCCGGTCCCTTCCCAACACAATCCAGTCTCTCTTCAACAGAATCTGGTTTCATTCATGATGGACCCAAGTTACATTGAGAGGTATAAAAGACTAAACTCCTCTACTTTTGCAGGAGCATCTTCTTTCGAAGATGACGAGTATTAGTTAGCTGAGACAGACAAGGCCTTCGCGACTCTTGACGGTAGTTTTTGAATAAAAGGTGGTACTTGCCACCTACATGCTTGTGGGAGAGGCAGGTCGCTGGTGGCAGCTGAAGCAGACCACCCTACCCGTTCCAGTCACTTGGGAACAGTTCTTGATACCCTTTAATGCAGAGTACCTCCCAGAGCACCTTCGGTATTTGAAAAAAATGGAGTTTGCACACCTGGTCCAAGGTGATATGACTGTGTCAGAGTATGCCAAAAAATTCCTAGAGTTGGGCCGGTATTACCCTAAGAGTATGATTGATGAAGGTAGAAAGACAAAAAAGTTCGAGTGGGGCCTCAGTCTTGAGATTAGACAACAACTGTATGTGTTCGAACTCAGTAAATCAAGGCACAACTAGTAGAGATGAACATTCACATTTTCCCTCAAGTAGTGGAAAATTCCAAACCCTGGTTCCATACTGCAGACCAGCACCCACTGCATCGGTTCAGCAGAACAAGAGACATAAGTCTATGACTAAAGCTCCTCCTCAGACTCCGGTAACAGGACGCGGTAGGATTCACCAGCATTGTGAAAAGGATCATGAAAACCAAACCTATTATCACCTCAATAATATCTGTCACATATGTGGGAGTGCCCAACACTACGCGAGAGAGTGCTTGCGAAATCAGAATCAGGCCAGACCTCTCATCCAGGGCAGAGCTTACAACCTTAGCTAGCAGGATACTAAAGCTAACCTGGACGTGATATAGGATACGTACACTATCTGTAATCACATTGCACATGTTTTGATTGATACTGATACATACTTTTGCAAAATGCATTGTCTGAGAATCTTGATTTTTGCTGTTTGTGTCTACTCATAGGAGTATGACATTATTAGGAGAGGTCATATACAAAGCTTGTATCGTACACATAGTAGATAAGAAATTGAGTGTAGACCTGATAAAGATAGACACAAGAAGTCTTGATGTAATTCTAAAAATGAACTAGTTTGCGGCGTATCACGCCATCGTAGATTGTTTCCATAAGAAGCTTTTATTGAATTCTCCTAATGAAGAGTCATTTACAAATTAGTAAAAGTTTTAAATATTATTCCCTCATGACAATTTTCTTGTTATATGGCGCTTTAACTTGTTTTTTTTTTCATATTAGACAAACCTAAAAAATAAGTTTGTATTCAAGAGATCCCTGTAGTCATAGAATTTCTAAAAATATTTCTTGATGAACTACCCAAATTGTCAATGGATAGGGAAGTTGAATTCACCATAGATCTCTAGCCTAGCACCCAGCCTATCTCAGTTACCGCTTACCGCATGAGTCGTGTTGAGATAGAAGAGCTGAGAAAATAGATAAAAAAAATTGCAGAATAGTGGGTTCATCCGACATAATGTATCTATTTGGGGTGCTAGAGTCAAGTTTAAAAGAAAAGAGGATGGGACCCTGAGATTATGTATTGATTACATGGGATTGAAAAAAAGTTACAATAAAAAATAAGTAACTCCTTCCCATAATTGATGACCTTTTTGATAAGTTATAAGGTGACAGATTTTCTCCAAGATAGACTTGCGTTTGTGTTACCATCAAGTAAAGATCAGGGCAGAGGACATTCCCAAGACAACTTTAAGAACTAGGTAATGACACTATGAATTTATGGTCATGCCTTTTGGACTAACCAATGCGCTAGCTATTTTTATGGACTTGATGAACATGATTTTAGAAAATTTCTAGATCAGTTTATCATTATGTTTATTGATGATATCCTAGTCTATTCAAAGAGCAGAGAGGAACACACTCATCATTTGACCTAGGTTTTACAAGTTCTCAAGAAAAAGAAGTTGTATGCAAAATTAAGTAAATGTGGGTTTTGACTTGAGCAGACTACCTTCATAAGGCACATAATATCAAAAGATGGAGTGTTAGTGAATCCCGAGAAAGTTAAGTCAATACTCGATTGAGAAAAATTGACTTCAGTTAAAGAGATTCTAACTTTCTAGGAATGACATGTTTTATCGCAGGTTTGTGAAAGGTTTTCTAGCCTAACTGCTCCCTTAACCTGACTTGCAAATAAAAACGTTAAGTTCAAGTAGAACGAGAATTACGAAAGGAGTTTTATGGAACTCAAGAAGTGGTTGACTACTGCACCTATTTTAGCTCTACCAAGTAGGGTAGGTGGATACACAGTATATAGTGATACCTCTTATATAGGATTGAGTTGTGTTCTGATGCAACATGAGAAAGTTATAGCCTATGGATCCAAGTAGTTGAATAGTTATGAAAAGAATTACCCTACCCATGACTTGGAACTTGTCCTATTATCCACGCCTTAAAGACCTAGCGCCACTACTTGTAAGGGGAGACTTTTGAGACGAACCTGAGCAACCTATCACCAGAGACCCATAATCTTGGATTTACTCCCTATTTTGCATCCTTTCTAAGAGCTGATGGGGTGGAATCAGTCAGTTGAGCTTCCTTTATTCTCCAAATCAGTTCCAGTTGGACGTTTAGATTGGTCAGACATGTAACCCTCTTCTAGTCCTGAAGCCGCATTTGCTGTGCAGCCCCTATTACCCTACATTTAGAAATCATTAGGTGAGCCAACATACCTGAACTTTTTCTACTGAGTGCATTGACTACTAAATTGCCCTTGCCTTGGTGATACAGGATCTTACAATCATAGTCTTTGATGAGCTCTATCTAACACCTCTAATGCATGTTGAGATCCTTTTGAGTAAATATATGCTTCAAGCTCTTATAGTCTATGTAAATATCCCGGAAGTATTAGGATGTATCAAAGTATGAGGTCTGGAGCATGATGAAAAGAGAGATAACCGATTTCTTCTCCAAGAGCCTTATATATCGACTTGTTAAAACATAGCATCAATGCCCGGGTAGGCTACTTCAGCCATTACCGATCTCAGAATAGAAATGAGAACATATCACCATGGGTTTTATGATATGGTTGCCTTAGGCACACTTAGGACATGATGCTATATGGGTAATTGTCGACTGTCTCACAAAGTCCTCTTACTTCTTGGCTATCAAAATAACCGACCTCTTAGACAAGCTAGTAAGATTTTATATCCGGGAGATAGTCAGGCTACATGGAGTTCGGGTGACAGTGGTGTCCAATAGAGACCCCAGCTTTACCTCTTAGTTTTAGTCTAGTTTTCAGCAAGCAATGAGAATGAAACTGTCTCTCAACACTGCATTCCACCATCAAACCGATAGACAATAAAAAAATACGATTCGAAGCCTGGAGGATATGCTCCGAGCTTGTATTCTAGACTTCGGGGGCCATTAGGATGATTACCTACCCTTGATAGAGTTCGCATACAATAATAACTATCAAGTAAGTATTGACATAGCCCCGTATGAGACATTGTATGGCTGACCCTGTTGGTCGTCGATCTGTTGGGAAGATGTGGATGATAGAAAATTATTTGGTCCGGATCTTATAGAGTAGACTACAGCTAAGATAATTAAAATTAGGAAGAACATCTAGATAGCTAGAATTTGAGAAAGATGACCGGATATATTTAGAATTTGAGAAAGATGACCGGATATTTGTTAAGGTCACTTCTTTCAAAGAAATCGGCAGGTTTGATAAGAGGAAAAAATTAAATTCTCGGTTCATTAGACTGTTTAAAATCTTAGATAGGATTGATACGTCCGCCTATAGACTAGTACTACCTCCAGAGCTATCTAGAGTCCATAATGTATTTCATGTGTCCATGCTACGCAAGTACAACCCATACCCTTCACATATCTTGTCTCATAAGTCCCTTTCATTTCAGGAGGATCTATCATATGAGGAGATACTAGTAGGCATTATAGACCGAAAGAGCAGAGTACTTTGCAATAAAGATATTCCTTTTGTCAAGGTCTTATGGTAGAATCACTCACAGGAAGAGGCCACTTGAGAGTTAGAGTCGAACTTCAGGACCTAGTTTTCCCAACTGTTTGACTAAATGAGAGGGTAAAAAATTTAAGAGACCAAATTTTTTCTTAAGGGGGGGAGGGAGGAGTTGTAATACCTAGGCCCAGAAATTAGTTCGTAATAATTATTTTTTTCATTCAATAAATATATAAATAATAAAAATTTTAGTTTTAATTAAATATTATTAACTTTTTGAGAAAAAAAAGAGTTAGGGACGAAATTGAAAATAATTTTAAGAAAAAAAGGGTGAAATTTTGAATAAGGGGGGTGTTTTTGAAAAAAAACTTTAAAACATGATGTAAAATTACAAAAAGGAGAAATTTGGCCACTGGGATGATCTAGTCAGCAGTCATGGCGAACTAGATCACGTCGCGTGGCAAAAGGTGCTGACATCGGCACCACGCAGGAGGCCACGCGGGCGATCCATGTGCCTGATGATTCGACGGTCCAAATCACATCCCCCGAGCATGGATGATTCAGATACATTTCCATTTAAGGCACAATCAAACGGTTAGATTCAATCTAATCGTGCAACCTAAATTCATTCCTCAAATAAGAGAGATCCAACAGACGAGAGAGGGCCACATATTCCCTCACGAACAGCCCAGATCGACACAAAGAGGGTATTTAAGCATCGCGTTCCAAGGAACCCTTACCCTAGCTTCACCAACCCTCGCTGGAGAAGAAGAAGAAGGGCGGTTGGAAAAGAAATTAACTGTCGTCACTGTCGTATCAGAGCCACTACCGATGCTAAAACAAGTTTTTTTCCCCATCCAGCTTGTAATTCCATCCCGAGCCTCCCTGTGGTTATATCAGAGCTAAAGTATTGACGAGTGAGTTAAAAACTCGGGCAAAACTCGATCGAGCTGCTGCGGCCAAAACTCCCCTCCGATGACCCCTTTCTTGTTTTTTGTTTCACGCGATTTTTTTACCACCTTGTTCACTATCCTTTTTTAATGCATGTTAGCAGAAGAGGAACCTCGGCCGTGAAGGAGGACTAGGGGAGCCGCCGTACCTGGAGACCTCTCGTCGTTGGTAGGTTTTGGTTTTTTGACTTTTTTAACCAACCAAACTTCCCTAACGTATTTTTTCGCAGGGATACGTGTAAAATCGGCCAAAACTGGCCAAAACTAGCGAAACTAGCCAGGTTGAGGCAAACTGCCGCTGTGGACGGTAGAGCCAGCACTAGAGTACGGCAGCGGCACCATGCTGGAACCCTAAAATTTACCGAAAAGATTTTTCAGCACCTATTTTGATATTTCAGAATTTTTGTGGGTACGTGACGAATATTTTAATTTCCGTCAAAAAAATTTAAAAAATTCGAGGACTGGAGGTGTAGTAGATAGAATGGTATTTAGGACACCGATCGGGGTGAGGATCCCTCAGTCTATTCCCTGTTATGATAAATTGAAGCTTAAATAATCAATAATATTTTGTTTCGTGAAAATTAAAAAATTTTTAAAAATAATTATATGTCACTAGTAGAGCCAAAACTGGTTAGTTCATATTTGGCATGATTCACTGTTTATTTTTCATACTGCTTAAATTACTTATTGTTATATTATGCATACTAAATTGATGATTTTGATCATTTCCTCAGTTATTTGATTTACTTCATTCCACATTTCATTTTTCTGGTTTGTCCTGCAAATAAATGTCTCAATTATGTTCTTGATGTACGTATCACCTATTTGTATGATTAATCATTAATTTGGAAATATAAGATATTGGTACGTAATTGGTAATCGGTTTGTGGTGTGATCACATGTAAGAAAGAATTTCTCGATATCCTGGGCAATGTGGATAAATTTCGTACATAGAGAACCCTACTGTAGACATTAGCTCAGCCAGACGGGGCTGAGAAATCCCATATCGAAAGAATTTGGGAGATATGGTTCACGCTCATACCGAATGGGGTATCGAGGCGATGATATCTTTGGTGCTCATACCGGACGGGGTATGGGAATGACCGGATTAATTAATAACTCTAGATATTTAGTTCACGGGTAGAAAAATATCTCTATGGACCCTCAGTGGTTCCAGTAAGCAAGTAAAAAAGGAGAATTGCTAATCTCATTCACTTGTACGTAAAGTCCTGATGTTATATGAGTATTTGCCTTATTAGGTTGATTTTGGCAAACTAGTAAAGGTAAGTATGAAATAAACGTTTTAATGTTAAATGAATTTATTTAAAATAAGGACTCTATTAGTCGTTTTGTGATTTTTACCAACTTTCAATTTTTTGTATCAGTGATTAGTGTGATATTGGTACTGGGCTAGTGCAGCTCACATTTCTATTAATCATTTCAGATCAAGAGGACCAACATCCAGATTCCGATCAGTAAGAGGGTTGTGAGTAGTTTACCTTTTGGATCTCGTCAAGTACTACTAGAGGTTAACCCCCTAAATATTTATTTATTTATTTTCAATCATTGATTTGCCCTTTTTTTTATGAATCGCTGTAAAATGGGCATTTCAGTAGCTCTATTAGATATTCTAATTTACTGTGTAAGAAATCTAATTTTAATTTTATTGTTTGCTTCCGCATTTAGAATATAAATTCATTTCATTTAAATTTTGGACTTTTACAGTAAAAATTAGAGTACTGTGAAATTTTGCAAGAATTTTATATGTTATTATCGCACCGAATATATTGATATGAGACATGATTGACTTTCATGAGATAAAGAATAATAATAGAATTGCTAAAAAATATTTACACCCGTAAAAATTCAGTTGATATCTCAATAAAAATAGTGATTTGACAAACATGAGTTATGTCCCAAGGTCACAGATTGAGCTGGAGGAGAAGATGTTAAGTGAGTTTAGCCCACATTAAATAAAAAAGGAATATATTTGTGTGTCTGTATGTATATATATATATATATATATATGAGTTTTTATTTTTAAAAGTTTGGTATTTATGTCTGTGGAGGACTAGAAATCCTAAAAGAAAAAAAAAAAAAGAAAAAACATTATGAATAGAAAGGAGTGAAGGCTACTTGGAGGCATGCAGACCAAGAAAGAAAAAAGCAAGAAAAGGGTTTCAATGCTTTGGAAAAAGAAAGAGCATAAAGTTCTTATTGGGTGGGTGCATGAGCATGAGAATCAGAGAAATAAAGTAATGTTATTAGATCTTTGTTGCATTATCACATACTTATTATTAAAAAAACATTTTAAATTTTATTTATTTATTTATTTATTTATTTAATATTTATTTACAAATAAAGAGATTTACACAATGTTGGCTAGAGAGATAATTTGAGTATTTATTGATTATAAAAATCTAAATTTGTGACTTAATTTGAAATTATTAGTACCCATTAGTTGTTTGATAATAGATTTTGATTTAGAGTTTTAACCCACCATCTTTTCAATTTTACATTGGAGAGTTTTTCACATCAAATTTTTTATTAATTGTGTTTTATTTTCAGCACAGAAATTAAATTTTTATCAATTAGATTTAATTAAAGTTATATTATTAATATTATTTAATGAGCAATAATATATATATATATATATATATATATATATATATATATATTTGTGGATAAATCTTATCAAGAGAACGAATGAGTGAATGGCTGAGCTTTGAAAAATGGGTCAAGATATTGGCTTTTTTTTAATAAAGGAGAGAATGTTAGGCCAAAACCATAGAGCTAAGATGGGTTTAAATTAGTCTTTCTTATGGCATGCAGGACCAAACTTAATTAACCATTTTTTATGTTTTTACCCCAGAAAAATATACATACAACCATGCACATACATACAATGATAATATATGTACGTATATATAATTTATTATTTTCTCAAATGTATATTTATTTTTTATTTTAAAAAAAGCAAGGTAAACTTTTGTTAAATTAAAGATTAGCCACAATTAATTAGTTGGTAAGTATAATGCTTCTTCCACTTCACTAGTTTCAATTGATTCCAGATTGTGTGTTACAGAAGCAAGTTTAGTTGTAAAGTTATGTGTATTGTAAAAATTATTTTTTGATGCCGAAATTTACCAAAACATGTATATATATATGTATATTAATTTTTTTTGTATATTATATATAATATAGATATAAATTTATAAATAATGTAAAATATAACTTTTATATATATATAAATTATTACAGATATCCACAAAAACTCCTATAAAAGATGAGAAGGAAGAGACTGAAATACTCAGATTTTACAAAAATCAAAATCAAAAGTACAATCAAACAAGACCTAAGATGATGTGCCTTTATTGTACTATTGTGCAACTATGTTGTTGCCTTTGAAACAAAAAAAAAAAAAAAAAGAAAAAAAAAGTGATATTTTGTAATGTCCAAATTAATTTTAATGAGAATTAAATTAATTTATAAATAAATTTTTGTAATTTTATTTAGTGTTAAAATAAAGAAAATTTGATGGAGGATGAAATAGAAAATAATTTTGATAAAAAAGAGTAAAAATTTGGATTTTTAGAATATTTTTGAAAGAAAAATTAGAAATTGAGATGAAAATACAATTTAGGAAAGTTGTGTCACGTAGGATGCCCTGTCAGCACCCCCGACGAACTAGAATCCGCCGCGTGGCAACGGACGCTGATGCGGTGCCAATCGCGCGATCCGCATGCTTGCGATCGAACAACCCAGATCCGTTCCCACGCGCACGAACGGTCCGGATGAGTTCCCTTCCTAAACGCGATCAGACGATCGGATTTAAACGCTATCAACGGTTCAGATCCATTTTTTATTTAAACGCGATCGAACGATCCAGATTAGATCGCGATGAACGACCCATATTCACTCCCTATTTAATCGCTATAGGACGGTTTAGATCAAATGCGATGAACGGTCTAGATTAAATGGAGACGGATATAAATAACAATCTTCACACCAAACCGTAACCCTAGCTACCAGATCCCCTCGCTAGAGAAGAAGACTCAGCCACCGGGAAGGAAGCCGCCGCCACCTGCCGGAGTCACTTTCGACCGCCAAAAGAGATAAAAATTATCCCATTTGCTCGTAATTCAATTTTGAACACCCCCATGGCTAAATAAGAGCAAAAGGACCAGCTATTTGGCTGAAAATTACGGATAAAGCCCGACGGCGCTACCTCGAGAAATTTCAAAAATTGCCTTTAATGAGGTCTTTCCCAATTCCTGTTCTACAAAATTTTTTCACAATTGTAATCACCATTTCCTTCTCTACAAGTTGACTGAAGCAAAACACCCAACTGCAAAAGTGAGCCGGTGGAGCCGATGTACCGGAGAACCCCGCTGCTGATGAGTTTTGGTTTTTCATTTTTTTAGCCAACTGAGACCTCTTAACATGTTTTCTCGTAGAGATTGATGTAAAACTGGCCGAATTCGACCGAAAATAGTCAAAAATTACCAAGTTGAGGTGGACCACCGCCGCGGGCAGCAGTGGCATCACCGGAGCACGGCAGAGCCGCCGTGCTGGAATTCCAGAATTGGCCAAAAAGGAATCCTGACACTGATTTTGATTTTTTGGGATATTTTTAGGTAATTGTTGCACGTTTTAATCCCTGAATAAAAATTCAAAAAACTCGGGGACCACCAGTAGGTGTAGTCAACAAGTTTAACTTCTCAGGGATTAATTTGAATAAAAATCCTTCAACCTATGATCTGTTATAGAATTGAAGTTAAATTAATAATAATACGATATTTTGTACAATTTAGAAAATATTTATAATTAATAACGGGTTACTAATGGAGCCAGAACTAGAAATTATCTACTGTTATTTCTGTTGATTGTTTTTACAATTTAAATGCATGATAGTATCTGATTGATCGATTTTGTAGCTTTGAATGTATGTATTATTTGTTTTATGTGTTTACGATTGAATTGAAAAAAATGGAGATTAAAGGAAAACAGAAAATTGCGTGATTAAGTAAATGGATGAAACGATAGCCTTACTGGATATCTTGGGAGATGGTGGACAGACTGGATACATAGAGAACCCTACCGTGAACGTTGCCTCATATCGAATGGGGTATCGAAGTTTGGTAATTTGGCATTCATACCGGACGGGGTATGGGGACGGCACGTTTCACCCTCATGTCGGATGAGGTATCGAGGTTTAGTATTTTGGCACTCATACTGAACAGGGTATGGAAATATTAAAGGAAAGGGATTCATGTATTGTAGAGACATCCCATGAACCTCTATGGATACCAGTAGGCTGATAAAAGATAAAATTATTATTTAAATCGATTACATATGAAATCATGATCTGTGTTATATTATTATCTCTATAAGTTATTTTGTAAATCTTATTACGTAAAGTAGATGGTAAAAGATTTTGGTTATGATAAATGAATTTGTTTAATTAAGAGCTCCACTAGTTTTTTTTTTATTTTTCTACCAACCTTCATTTCTGTGTCGGTGAGTAACGTGATATTCTTACTGAGCTAGTGTAGCTCATAACTTATTTAACCATTTCAGATCAAGAGGACCAGGATTAAGAGCTCAATCCACAAGAGGGCTGCGAGTAAGATGCCAATTTTATCTTATTTTCCATTTATTTCTTTAATTTTTTGTATTTCCTTCAAAAGAATAATTTCTGTAGCACTATTTGGTACTTTAAGTTATTGTGTAAGGAATGTAAACCCTAACTAATCATTTCGCTTCCGCACTTAATTTATAATTTATTTCTTTTGGAATTATAGGGTTGTTACAGTTGGTATTAGAGTCGCGTTCCTCGGACCCATTCCTTACACAAAATCCTTAGGAAACACAAAAAATAATGAATTATCACTCAACCATTTCTTATGAAATGCAGGTACAAATAAATGAGGAGATGAAGACCCCTACTAAACCGAGCAACCTGAGAGGGTTTGCTTAGAGAGGATATTGACCGGTTATTTGAGTTGCTGGAGAGACTCATTGCTACCCAGTAGACCCAGGAGGAAAGAAGGGAGCTACCTGACCCTCCCCCGCTACCACAAGTTGAGACACCCCTTTGGCGAGATGATCCCAAGCCACCCCAGTATGACCCTACTCCTCCACAGTACCACTCGGCACCACCACAGTATGATTCGGTGCCCCAGCCATAGTACCACCCGGCACCACCACAGTATGGCCCGGTGCCCCAACTATAACACCAAAAATTCTTCTTTTATTTTATTTTAATTTTATTGGAATTTTGTCTAATTTTGTTTTATTTTAAAAATTAATTTATAAGATTTTAATTTAATTTAATTTAATAGAAATAAAAATAAAAATAATAATAAAATGGGATAAAATTATTTTTGGGATTTAATTGAAATTGATTTTGGAAAAAAATGGGTGAAAATTTGGATTATGGGGGTATTTTTAAAAAGAAAATAAAAAATCAGAGGTCAAAACGTAATTTAGAAAAATAGTGCCACATCAGCAGCCCGGTCAGCAGCCCCGGCCAACCAGGACACGCCGTGTGGCAGGGACGCTGATGTAGGAAGCCACACGGGACGGAGACACATGGGCGATCCGCGTGCGCGCGATCGGACAGCCCAGATCCGTTCCCGTGCGCACGGATGATCCAGATCAAAAGTGCGCATGGACGGCCCAGATCTCACACGTACGGACGGTCCAGATTTGATCACACACAGACGGCTCAGATTTATTTTATTTTAATTTTATTGGAATTTTGTCTAATTTTGTTTTATTTTAAAAATTAATTTTTAAGATTTTAATTTAATTTAATTTAATAGAAATAAAAATAAAAATAATAATAAAATAGGGTAAAATTATTTTTGGGATTTAATTGAAATTGATTTTGGGAAAAAAGGTGAAAATTTGGATTACGGGGGTATTTTTGAAAAGAAAATAAAAAATTGGGGGTTAAAACATAATTTAAAAAAATAGTGCCACGTCAACAGCCCGGTCAGCAGCCCTGGCCAACCCAGGACACGCCGTGTGGTAGGGACGTTGACGCAGGAAACCACGTAGGACGGAGACACGTGGGTGATCCGCGTGCGCGCGATCGGACGACCCAGATCCGTTCCCGCGCGCATAGACGACCCAGATCAAAAGCGCGCATGGACGACCTAGATCTCACGCGTGCGGACGACCCATATTTGATCACGCACAAACGTCTCAGATCGCATCGCGATGGACAGCCCAGATTTATTTCCAATTTAATCGCGATCGGACGACCCAGATTAAATCATGATGAACGACTTAGATTAAAAGAGGTAGGTTATAAATAATCGCATCCACACCCAACCCCAAACCCTAGCCGCTAGAACCCTCACCGAAGAAGACGACCCAGCCATCGGAGGAACCGGCCACCGCCACCCGCCGCCGCACCGGAGGATTTTTCGGTCGCCAAACGAGGTAAACTTTCTCCCCTTGGCTCGTTTTTTGATGCTGAACCTCCCTGTGGCCAAATCGGAGCCAAACCACTAGCCGATTTGTCGAAAAATACCGCCGAAGTCTAGCGCCGCCGCTGCGGGTTTCTTCTGTTTTTGCCTCCGATGAGGCCCTTTCTGGTTCCCGTTAGATGTAATTTTTATACCACTGTGACCACCGTCCTTTTCTCTACAGGTTGACCAGAGCAAAACACCAAATCGCATCTCGTGATGGAGGAGCCGCCGTACCCGAGAGCTTCACCTCCAGTAAGTCTTGATTTTCTGGAACTTTTTTGGCCCACCGAGGGCCTTAGGGGTGTTTTATCATAGGAACCAATACAAGTTTGGCTGAATTCGGCCGAAAAGGACCAGAAACGGCCAACCCGAGGTGGATCGCCACCGTGGGCGGCAGCGTCGTCGCTGGAGCACGGCGGAGCAGCCGTGCCGGAATTTTGAAATTGGTCGAAAAGGCGTTGGGTCTTATTTTGGGACATATGCAGGTACCGGAAGTGCGTTTCAGTTTCTGAGAAAAATTCAGGGAATCTAGGGACTGCCCGTAGGTGCAGTGAGAACCCGATTTCAGACTCCAAAACAAGTAAGGATCTCTCACCCTATTTCCTATTATGACATTAAAGCTTAATAAATGATAAAACGATATTTATGAATTAATAGATATGTATAATTAATTAAGGTTACCAATGGAGCCCAAATTTGATGTATTTTTCGGTCAGTTGTTGTTTGATTTATTTTACAGTTTTAAATGTAGTATGGTGCCTGATGTGTTTATTCTATGGTTTCGTATGCACGAATCACGGTTTCATTTATTATGGTTTGAATTATTGTGAACCCGATGTTGTGTTGCCTTATTTGGTGTCCATTACCGGTTTATGTATTTATGTTTGATTGGATAATTGAGATTAAGAAAAGAATGGAAAAAGGTATGCGAATTGATAAATGGATAATGTCGACAGCCTGACTAGATATCTTGGGAGATGGTGGACGGACCGGATCCATAAGGAACCCTACCGGGAACGTAGTCTCTCATATCAGACTGGGTATGGAGACTTTATATGTTTTGGCGCCCATACCAGATGGGATATATGGACGGCCTGTTTCACTCTCATACCGGACGGGGTATTGAGGTTTATGGTTTTGGCGCCCATATCGGACGGGGTATGGGGACGACCCTAGAATTAAGTTATTAATGTGAATGGTTCGCGTGTAGCGAGGACCCTCTATGGATCCCCATGGATACTAGTAGGCTGATAAAAGAGGAAAATTGTTGCCTGATGATTGAAATACAAAAGCATGATATGTGTTATGTTACAGAGTGTGCGTGATCTTATGATATTTATGATGTAATTGTTTTCATAAATTATTTTCATGAATCTCACCGAGGTAAGTGGACAGTAAAGGGTTTTATTATTGATAAAGGAGTTTGTTATAAATTATGCTCCATTGGTCGTTTTTGTTTTCTACCAACCTTTACTTCTGTGACAGTGAGATAGTGTGATGTCTTTACTGGGCTAGTGTAGCTCATTCCTTACTTAACCATTTCATATCAGAAGGACTTGGTTCCCGAGCCCGTTCTGCAGGAAAACGGTGAGTAGAAGCCAAAGAATTTATTAGTTTTCTTTATAGCATTCATTCATAGTATTCCCTTTAAGTTAGTTTATTCTTTCATATGTTTAATTCGTTTTGGTTATTGTGTAAAGGATGTTAATCATAATCTATTTTATTTTGCTTCCGCACTTAGAATAAATATATACATTTTCTTTTAATTTCTGAGGCCGTTACAGTTGGTATCAGAGCCGCGTTCCTTGGATCCGTCCCTTACACAATAATACTTAGAGGAATACCAAACTGAGAATTATTACTCAACCCTTTCTTGTGAAATGCAGGTGCAGAGAGATGAGGAGAGGGAGACCCCCACTAAACCGAGCAGCCTGGGATGATTCGCTTCGGAAAGATGTTGACAGAATATTTGAGATACTCAAAAGGATCATTGCTGTTCAGCAAGGTCAAGAGGAGAGAAGGGAATTACCCGACCCTCCCCATCTACCATAGTTTGAGCCACCGCTGCAGCAAGCGGATCCCGAGCCACCCCGGCAAGAGCCTGCTCCTCCACAGTATCTCCCGGCACCACCGCCGCAGTACAATCCGGTGCCTCAGCCACAGTATTGCCCGGCACCGCCACAGTATAATCCGGTGCCCCCAGTATATCAGCAGGTGCCACCACCCCAGTCTATCCTCAGCCTGGCCCAGTTCCTTTTCCACGGGACCCAGCTCCTTTCCTTATTGACCCGGGCTACGTAGAGAGGTACAGGAGACTAAACCCTTCCACTTTTGCAAGGGAGTCCTCTTTCGAAGATGCCCAGTACTGGTTGGCGGAGACAGAGAAGGCTTTCAAGACCTTAGAAGTGGTTCCTGAGTAGAGGGTTACTCTTGCTTCCTACATGCTGGTGGGGGAAGTAGATTGTTGGTGGGAGCTCAAGCAGACCACCCTAGCCACGCCTGTCACTTAGGAACAGTTCGTAGCAGCCTTTCATGCTGAGTACCTCCCCGAGCACATCCGACATTTAAAGGAGACGAAGTTTGTTCAACTGGTCCAGGAAAACATGACAGTGTCAAAGTATGCTCGTAAGTTCCTAGAGTTGGGCCGATACTCCCCTGAGACATTGATGGTTGAGGGCAGAAAGGCCAGGAGGTTCCAGTGGGGCCTCTGCCCAGAGATCAAGTAGCACTTGTTGGTACTAGAGCTCAAGACATATTCAACCATTCTGGCAAAGGCGCAGATCGTGGAGAGGAGTTTCAACACCCTTTCCCAGTCATTAGGGAGTCACAGACCCTCAGCTCCACCCCGTAGACCAGCACCTACTACGTTTGTCCAACAAATTAAGAGGCCCAGATCGGCGATCCAGGCTCCCCCTCAGGCTCTAGGGGCAGCATGTGGCAATATCTGTCAGCACTGCGACAGGGATCATGGGGACCGACCATACTATCGCCTCAACAACACCTGTCGCATATGTGGTAGTGCCTAGTACTATGCGAGAGAGTGCCCGAGGAACCTGAACCAAGGAAGACCTCCTTTTCAGGGCAGGGTTTATAACCTCACACAGCAGGATACCGACGCCGACCCGGACGTAGTACAGGGTATGTGCACTATCTGTGACCATATTTCTCATGTTTTATTTGACACTGGTGCATCGCATTCATTTGTTTCACATGTTTTTGTATCCAAACTTAATGTATCACTTGATACTAGATTCAATATTGTTTGTTTCTATTGCTGGAGGTGAAACACTATTAGGGGAAGTTGTCTACAGGGCTTGTGCTGTGGAGATAGCAAATAGAAAACTGAGTGTAGACTTAATAGGGTTAGACACGGGGGATTTTGATGTAATTTTAGGGATGGATTGGCTAGCGGTGTATCACACCACTATAGATTGCTTTAATAAGAAGGTTGTATTTAATCTTCCTAATGAGGAGCCATTTATAAATTAATAAAATCATTCGATACTTATTCCTTGATGGCAAGTTTCCTTAATTTTCAAGTACTTTAACCTTGCTATTTTCTTTAACTAGGCAAGCCCAAGAAGGAAATTTGTATCCAAGAGATTCTGATAGTCCGAGACTTTCCAGATGTGTTTCCGGACGAACTGCCCGGACTGCCAGTGGACAGGAAAGTTGAGTTCATTATAGACCTACAACCAAGCACCCATTCCATTTCAGTTGCTCTTTACCACATGAGCCGCGTTGAGATGGAAGAGCTGAGAAAACAGATCACTGAATTATAAGATAGTGGTTTTATTAGACACAGTGTGTCTCCTTAGGGTGCCGGAGTCACGTTTGCCAGAAAGGGAGATAGAATGTTGAGACTGTGTATTGATTACAGAGGATTGAACAAGGTCACAATTAAGAACAAATATCCCATTTCCAGAATTGACGACCTCTTCGATCAGCTGCAGGGTGCGCAGGTCTTCTCCAAAATAGACCTGTGATCAGGTTACCATCAGGTGAAAATAAAAATAGAAAACATCCCCAAAATGGCCTTTTGAACCATGTACGAACACTATGAGTTCCTGGTCATGCCATTTGGGCTAACCAACACCCCGACCATCTTTATGGATTTGATGAACAGGGCCTTCAGTGAATTCTTGGATCAATTTGTTATTGTGTTCATCGATGACATCTTGGTATACTCAAAAAGCAGAGAAGAGCACGCTCACCATCTAGCCCAAGTTTTGCAGGTCCTCAAAAAGAAGAAGCTATATGCAAAGTTGAGTAAGTGTGGATTCTGGCTTGAGCAGACCGCCTTCCTAGGACACATCATATCGAAGGAAGGAATATCAGTGAATCTCGAAAAGGTTGAAGCGGTACTTGGCTGGAAAAAGTTGACATCAGTTAAGGAGATCCGTAGCTTCCTGGGAATAACAGGTTATTACCGCAGGTTCGTCGAAGGATTCTCTTATCTAGCGGCTCCCCTAACCCAGCTCAGAAAGAAGAATGCTAAGTTTGAGTGGAACGAGGACTGTGAGAGAAGTTTTTCAGAATTAAAGGAGCGGCTGACCACTGCACCTGTACTGGCTTTACCGAGTGGATCGGGGGGATATACAGTTTATAGTGATTCCTCATATCTAGGCCTGGGTTGTGTCCTGATACAGCATGGGAAGGTCATAGCCTATAGGTCCAGATAGTTAAAGAATCATGAGAAGAATTACCCCACCCATAACTTGGAACTTGCCGCAATCATACACGCTTTGAAAACCTGGCGCCATTATTTATACAGAGAGACCTTCCAGATCTATACCGATCATAAGAGTCTGAAGCACATATTCACTCAAAAGGATCTCAACATGCGTCAGAGAAGGTGGATGGAACTCCTTAAAGATTATGATTGTGATATCTTGTATCATTCGGGTAAGAGCAACGTGGTGGCAGATGCCCTCAACAGGAAAAATGCAGGTATCTTATTTCATTTAATAGTTTCAGAACGCAGGCAAATTAGGGCCACACAATAGGTTCGGCTTCAGGACCTGAAGAGAGTCGCATGTTTTGGCCGTCTGACTGTCCAGCCCGAGTTAATACAGAGAATGAGGGAAGCCCAGTTAGTCGACCCCGCCCTAGTAGCCCGCAAGAATGATGCAGAACAGAGAGAGAGCTTAGAATTTTGAGTCTCTGTCGATGGGTTACTTCAGTTTCAGAACAGGGTGTGTGTCCCAGACGATAGTGAGTTAAAGAGAGACATCATGACAGAGTCCCATAGCTCCAAGTTTGCCATGCATTCCGGAAGCACCAAAATGTACTAAAGCATGCGACCCCGGTTTTGGTGGAATGGGATGAAGAGGGACATAACTGACTTTATATCTAAATGCTTGGTATGTCAGCAGGTCAAGGGAAAGCATCAACGCCCAGACGGGTTACTTCAGCCCTTACCGATTCCGGAATGGAAGTGGGAATATATCGCCATGGACTTCGTAACGGGATTACCCAAAGCACGTTTAGGATATGACGCCATCTGGGTAATTGTTGACCAGCTTACCAAGTCTTTCCACTTCTTAGCCATCAGGATGACCGATCCCTTGGACAAGTTGACAAGAATGTATATCCGAAAAATAGTCAGATTGCATGAAGTTCCAATAACAGTGGTATTCGACAGGGACCCCAAGTTCACCTCTCGATTTTGGAGTAGCTTTCAGCAGGCCATGGGAAGAAAGCTGTCTTTTAGTACTGCCTTCCATCCTCAGACTGATGGACAATCAGAAAGGACAATCCGTACACTTGAGGATATGCTCCGAGCTTGTGTTCTTGACTCTGGGGGCCATTGGGACAACCATCTACCCCTAATAGAATTTGCTTACAACAACAGCTACCAAACGAGCATTGGCATGGCTCTGTATGAGGCGTTATATAGGTGCCCATGCAGATTACCGATTTGTTGGGAATAAGTGGACGACAGAAAATTGTTTAGCCCAAAGTTGGTGGAGGAGACCACGTTTAAAATTGTTAAAATCAAAAAGAACATTCAGACGGCTCAGAGCAGGTAGAAGAGTTATGCGGACACCCGGAGGAGAGATTTAGCATTCGAAGAAGGCGATCGGTTGTTCTTTAAGGTCACTTCTTTCAAAAGAATTAGTAGGTTCGGCAGGAGGGGAAAACTGAACCCCTGATTTATTGGACCATATGATGTCTTAGACATGATTGGTACTACCGCCTACAGACTAGCACTGCCTCCAGAGCTCTCCAAGGTCCACAATGTGTTCCATGTATCCATGCTACGTAAGTACAACCCGGACCCCTCTCATATCTTGGCTCATGAACTGCTTCCACTCAATGAGGACTTATCTTATGAGGAAGTACCGGTCGGTATCACGGACCGAAAGAGCAGAATGCTTCGCAATCGGGAAATATCATTTGTAAAAGTAGTGTGGCAGAACCACTCGCGAAGGGAGGCTACCTGGGAGCTAGAATCAAACTTTAGAGCCCAGTATCCCCATTTGTTCGACCAAGAGTAAGAAGTAAATTTGGGGGACCAAAATTTTTTAAGGGGGGAGAGTTGTAACACCCAAAATTCTCTTTTTTTATTTATTTTAAGTTTATTAGAATTTTGTCTAATTTTATTTTATTTTAAAAATTAATTTATAAAGTTTTAATTTAATTTAATTTAATAGAAATAAAAATAATAATAATAATAAAATGGGGTAAAATTTTTTTTAGGATTTAATTGAAATTGATTTAGGAAAAAAATGGGTAAAAATTTGGATTCTAGGGATGTTTTGGAAAGAAAATCGAAAACCGGGGATTAAAACGCAATTTAGAAAAATAGTGCCACATCAGCAGCCCGATTAGCAGCCCCGGCCAACCAGGACACGCCGCGTGGCAGGGATACTGACGCAGGGAGCCACGTGGGACGGAGACACGTGGGTGATCCGCGTGCGTGCGATCGGACGGCTCAGATTCGTTCCCGCACTCACGGACGGCCCAGATCAAAAACGCGCATGGACGGCCCAGATCTCACGCGTGCAGACGGCCTATATTAGATCATGCACGGATGGCCTAGATTGCATCGCGATGGACAGCCCAGATTTATTTTTAATTTAATTACGATCGGACGGTCCAGATTAAATCATGATGGACAGCTCAGATTAAAAGGGAAAGGTTATAAATAATCGCATCCACACCCAACCCCAAACCCTAGCCGCCAGAACCCTTGCCGGAGAAGACGACCCAGCCACCAGAGGAACCAGCCGCCGCCACCCGCTGCCGCACTGGAGGATTTTTCGGTCACCAAACGAGGAAACCTTTTTTCCCTTGGCTCGTTTTTCGATGCTGAACCTCCCTGTGGCCAAATCGGAGCCAAACCACCGATCGATTGACATAAAAATACCGCCGAAGTCCAGTGCGCCACCGCAGGTTTCCTCGACTTTTGCCTCCGATGAGGCCCTTCTTGGTTCCCGTTCAATGTAATTTTTATACCACTGTGACCACCGTCATTTTCTCTACAGGTTGACCGGAGCAAAACACCAAATCGCAACTCGCGCCGAAGGAGCTGCCGTACCCGAGAGCTTCGCCGCCGGTAAGTCTCAGTTTTTTGGAATTTTTTTGGCCCACCGAGGGCCTTAGGGGTGTTTTATCACAGGAACCAATGCAAGTTTTACCGAATTCGGTCAAAAACAGCCAGAAACGGCCAACCCGAAACGGATTGCCACCGGAGTACGGCGGAGCCGCCGTGCCGGAATTCTGAAATTGGCCGAAAAGGCCCTGGGTCTGATTTGGAATTTTTTTTGAGGAAATGTGTAGGTACCGGAAGTGCGTTTTAGTTTCTGAGAAAAATTCAGGGAATCTAGGGACTGCCCGTAGGCGCAGTGCGAGCCCGATTTTAGACTCCAAAATAATTAAGGATCTCTCACCCTATTTCCTATTACGGTATTAAAACTTAATAAATGATAAAACGGTATTTATGAATTAATAGATATGTATAATTAATTAAGGTTGCTAATGGAGCCCGAATTTGATGTATTTTTCGGTCAGTTGTTGTTTGATTTATTTTACAGTTTTAAATGCAGTATGGTGCCTGATGTGTTTATTCTATAGTTTCGTATGCACGAATCACGGTTTTATTTATTATGGTTTGAATTATTGTGAACCTGATGTTGTGTTGCCTTGTTTGGTGTCCATTACCAGTTTATGTGTTTATGTTTGATTGGATAATTGAGATTAAGAAAAGAATGGAAAAAAGTATGCGAATTGATAAATGGATAATGTCGACATCATGACTAGATATTTTGGGAGATGGTGGACGGACCGGGTCTATAGGAAACCCTACCGGGAACGTGGTCTCTCATATCGGACGGGGTATGGAGACTTTATGTGTTTTGGCACCCATACCGGATGGGGTATGGGGACGACCCGTTTCACCCTCATACCGGACGGGGTATTGAGGTTTATGGTTTTGGCGCCCACACCGAGCGGGGTATGGGGACGGCCTTGGAATTAGGTTATTAATGTGAATGGTTCCTGTGTAGCGGGGACCCCTTATGGATCCCCATGGATACTAGTAGGCTAATAAAAGAGGAAAATTGTTGCCTGATGATTGAAATACAAAAGTATGATATGTGTTATGTTACAGAGTGTGCGTGATCTTATGATATTTATGATGTAATTGTTTTTATAAATTGTTTTCATAAATCTCACTGAGGTAGGTGGACAGTAAAGGATTTTATTATTGATAAACGAGTTTGTTATAAATTATGCTCCATTGGTTATTTTTGTTTTCTACCAACCTTTACTTCTGTGACAGTGAGATAGTGTGATGTCTTTACTGGGCTAGTGTAGCTCATTCCTTACTTAACCATTTCAGATCAGGAGGACTTGGTTCTCGAGCTCGTTCTGCAGGACGACGGCGAGTAGAAGCTAAAGAATTTATTAGTTTTCTTTATAGCATTCATTCATAGTATTCCCTTTAAGTTAGTTTATTCTTTCATATGTTTAATTCGTTTTGGTTTTTGTGTAAGGGATGTTAATCATATTCTATTTTATTTCTTTTCTGTACTTAGAATAAATATATACATTTTCTTTTAATTTCTGGGGCCGTTACACTAACTGCATCACCCGGCACCACCACAGTACAATCCGGTGCCTAAACCGTATCATCAAGTACCACCACAAGGCCATCCAGTCCATCCTCAGCACAGTCCAGTCCCTCTTCCACGAGACCTAGCTCCTCCCATGATGGACCCAAGCTACATCGAAAGGTATAAAAGACTAAATCCATCTACTTTTGCAGTGGGATCCGCCTTTGAAGAGGGCGAGTATTAGTTAACTAAGACAGATAAGGCCTTCACGACCTTTGGGGTGATTCTCGAACAAAAAGTCATCCTTGCTGCCTACATGATGGTGGGAGAAGCAAACTGCTGGTGGCAACTCAAGCAGGCCACCCTGCCCGTTCCAGTCACTTAAGAATTGTTCCTGACGACCTTTCATGCAAAGTACCTTCCAGAGCATCTCCAACATCTGAAGGAGATAGAGTTTGCACACTTGGTCCAGGGGGATATGACTGTATCAGAATATGCTCGTAGGTTACTAGAGTTGAGTCAATATTCCCCTGAGAGCATGATGGATGAAGGCAGAAAGGCTATAAGGTTCGAATGGAGTCTCCGTCCTGAGATAAGACAATAGTTATTTGTGCTCGAGCTTAGAACTTATTCGGTTGTCCTGGCTAAGGCAAAGTTGGTGGAGAGGAACCTCCGCACCTTCCCTCCAGCAATAGGGAAGCTCAGGCCCTCGGATCCACATCGCAGACCAGCACTTACTGCACCTATTCAATAGAACAAGAGATCCAGGCCGATGACTTAGGCTCCTCCTCAGGTTCCAACAGTAGGACGCGGTAAGACCTGTCAGTATCGTGGCAAAGATCATGGGGACTGACCCTGCTATCGCCTCAACAATACCTGCTGCATATGCAGTAGTGCCCAATATTATGTAAGGGAGTGCGTGAGGAACCAGAACTAGGCCAGACCTCTTATCTAGGGTAGGATTTACAACCTCACTCAGCAGGGTGCAGAAGTCGACCCAGACGTGGTACATGGTACATACACTATATGTAACCATCCTGCTCATGTTTTGATTGATATTGGTGCGTCGCATTCATTTGTTTCACATATTTTTGCATCAAAATTAAATATATTATCTGAAAAATTTGATTTCATGTTGTTTGTGTCTACTCTTAGGAATAGGACACTACTGGAGGAAGTTGTATACAGAGCCTATGTCATAAATATAACAGATAGAAAATTGAGTGTGGACCTAATAGAGATTAACACAGGGAACTTTGATGTAATCCTAGTAATGAACTGGTTAGTGGCATATCACGCCAATATAGATTATTTTAGCAAGAATGTTGTATTCAACCCTCCTAATGAGGAGTTATTTACAAATTAATAAAATTCTTTAATATTTATTTCCCTCACGGCAAATTCTCTTATATCAAGTACTTTAACATGACTGTTTTCTCTAACTAGACAAACTCAAAAAAGAAATTTATATTAAAGAGATTCCAATAGTCCGAGACTTTTCAAATGTGTTCCCAGATGAACTACTTACACTGCCAGTAGACAGAGAAGTTAAATTCACCATAGACCTTCAGCCAGACACCCAGCCTATTTCGGTTGCTCCTTACCACATAAGTCATGTTGAGATGGAGGAATTGAGGAAACATATCACTAAATTACAAGACAATAGATTCATCTGACATAGTGTGTCCCCTTGGGGTGCCGGACTAACATTTACAAGAAAGAAAGATGGGACGTTGAGGTTATGTATTGATTACAGAGGTCTGAACAAGGTTACGATTAAGAAAAATTATCCCCTCTCCAGGATCGACAATCTCTTCTATCAGTTGAAAGGTGCCCAGATCTTCTCTAAGATAGACCTATGTTCAGGTTATTATCAAGTAAAGATCAGGGCAGAAGACATTCCCCAAATAGAATTTCGAACCAAGTACAGACACTATGAGTTCCTAGTCATGCCATTTGGACTACCTACCACTCCAGCCATCTTCATGAACTTGATGAACAGGGTTTTCAGAAAATTTTTGGATCAGTTTGTCATTGTGTTCATTGATGATATCTTGGTTTATTTAAAAAGTAGAGAGGAACACACTCACCATCTGACTCAGGTTTTATAGGTTCTTCGAGAGAAGAAACTATATGTAAAGTTGAGTAAGTGTGGGTTCTGGCTTGAGTAGACTACCTTCCTAGGCCACATCATATCAAAGGATGGAGCGTTAGTGAACCCTGAAAAAGTTGAAGCAGTGCTCGGCTGGGAAAAATTGACCTCGGTTAAGAAGATCTGTAGTTTTCTAGGGATGACAGATTACTACCGCAGGTTTGTGGAAGGGTTTTCCAGCCTAGCTGCTCCACTAACTCGGCTCACAAAGAAGAACGTCAAGTTTGAGTGGAACGAGGACTGTGAAATTTTTTTTTTCAGAACTAAAGAAACAATTGACTACCGTACCTGTATTGACCTTGCCAAGCGAATCGGGTAGATATACAGTTTATAGTGATGCCTCCTAACTAGGGTTGGAGTGTGTTTTGATACAGTATGAGAATGTCATAGCCTATGGGTCCAGGCAGTTGATGAGTCATAAGAAAAACTATATCACCTATGGCTTGGAACTTACCGCAATTGTCCATGCCTTGAAGACTTGGCGCCACTATTTGTATGGGAAGACATTTCAGATCTATACCAATTATAAGAGCTTGAAACACATATTCATTCAAACGGATCTCAACATACGTCAGAGAAGGTGGATAGAACTCCTCAAAGACTATGATTGTGACATCTTGTATCACCCGAGTAAGGGCAACGTAGTAGCCGACGCACTTAACAGAAAAAGTGCAGGTACATTAGCTCATTTGATGGTTTCAGAATGCAGGCAGATAGGGGCCGCACAACAGGTACTACTTTAGGACTTGAAGAGAGTCACATGTTTGGGCCACCTGACTGTTTAGCCTGAGTTAATCCAGAGAATAAAAAAAGCTCAGTCTGTCGATTCTATCCTAGCAGCCCTCAAGAAGGATGCAAAATAGGGAGTTAATTCAGAATTTTGAGTCTTTACTGATGGGTTGCTCAGATTCTAGGGCAGGGTGTGTGTTCCAGGTGACAGTGAGTTTAAAAGGGACATCATGACAAAGGCCCATAACTCAAAATTTGTCATGCATCCCAGACGCATTAAGATGTATCAAAGTATGCGACCCTAATTTTGATGGAACAGATGAAAAGATATGTAGCTGACTTTGTTTCTAAGTGTTTGGTATGTCAGCAGGTCAAAGGAGAGCATCAACACATAGGTGGGCTACTTCAGCCATTACCAATTCTGGAGTGGATGTGGAAACATATCACCATGGATTTCGTGACAGGATTACCTAGGGCACACTCAGGACACAATGCCATCTGGGTAATTATTGACCGGCTTACAAAGTCTTCTCACTTCTTGAGTCTTTACTGATGGGTTACTCAGATTCCAGGGTAGGGTGTGTGTTCCAGGTGCTAGTGAGTTGAAAAGGGACATCATGACAGAGGTCCATAGCTCAAAATTTGCCATGCATCCCAGAAGCACTAAGATGTATCAAAGTATACGACCCCAATTTTGGTAGAACAGATGAAAAGAGATGTAGCTGACTTTGTTTCTAAGTATTTAGTATATCAGTAGGTCAAAGCAGAGCATCAACACCCAGGTGGGCTACTTCAGCCATTACTAATTCTGGAGTGGAAGTGGAAACATATCACCATGGATCGTGACAAGATTACCTAAGGCATGTTTAGGACACGATGCCATCTGGGTAATTATTGACCGGCTTACCAAGTCTTCTCACTTCTTGGCTATTAAGATGACCGATCCCTTAGACAAGTTAGCAAGAATGTATATCCGGGAGATAGTCAGATTACATGGAGTGCTAGTGACAGTAGTGTCCGACAAGGAACCCAAGTTCACTTCTCAGTTTTGGTTTAGCTTTCAAAAAGTCATGGGAACGAAACTGTCCCTTAGTACTGCATTCTACCTTCAGAATGATGGACAGTCAGAAAGGACGATCTGCACACTTGAAAATATGCTCCGAGCTTGTGTTATTAACTTTGGTGGCCATTGGGATGACCATCTACCCCTGATAGAGTTTGCCTATAACAACAGCTACCAAGCAAGTATTGGCATGCCCCCATATGAGGCGTTGTATGGTCACCCATGGAGATCGTCGATATGTTGAGAAGAAGTGGGTGATAAGAAATTGTTTGACTCAGATCTCGTAGAGGAGACTATAGCCAAAATAATTAAGAATATGAAGAACATTCAGACGGCTCATAGCAGGCAGAAGAGTTATGTGGACACTTGGAGGAGGGATTTAGAATTTGAAAAAGGCAATCAGGTGTTCCTTAAGGTCACTCATTTCAAAGAAATCAGTAGGTTTAGCAAGAGGGGGAAACTAAATTTCTGGTTCATTGGCCTATTTGAAAGCTTAGAAAGAATTGGTACCACCGCCTACAGACTGGCACTACCTCCAGAACTTTTCAGGGTCCACAATTTATTTCATGTGTCCATGCTATGCAAGTACAACCCGAGCCCCTTTCTCATCTTAGCCCACGAGCCTCTTTCACTCTAAGAGGATCTGTCCTACAAGAAATACCGATCGGTATTGTGGACTGAAAGAACAGATTACTCAGCAATCGAAAAATTTTCTTAGTTAAGATTATATGGCAGAATCACACACCGAGAGAGGCCACATGGGAGCTAGAATCAGACTTCATATCCTAATATCCCCAGTTGTTTGATAGAGAGTGAGAGAGACAAATTTGAGGAACTAAATTTCTTTTAAGGGGGGAGAATTATAATACCCAAATTAATTTTAATATAAATTAAATTAATTTATAAATATAATTCTTTAATTTTTATTTAGTGTAAAAATGAAGAAAATTTGATGGAGGATGAAATTGAAAACAATTTTGAGGAAAATAGGTGAAAATTTGAGTTATGAGGGTATTTTAGAAACAAAAATCAGAAACTAGGGGTTAAAATACAATTTAAAAAAGTTGTGCCACATAGTATGCTCAGTCAGCAGCCCCAGCGAACCAGAACGCGCAGCATGGCAATGGACACTGATGTAGTTCCACGTGAGAGGCAACGTGGGCGATCTGCGTGCTCACGATCGAACGACCCAAATTCGTTCCCGCGCGCACGAATGGCCCGAATGCGTTCTCTCCCGAAACGCGATCGGACGGTTAGATTTAAATACGATCAACGGTCCAGATTAGATCATGATGAATGATCCAGATTCACTCCCTATTTAATCGCGATGGATGACTGAGATTAAATGAGAACGAAGATAAATAACCATCTTCACACCAAACATTAACCCTAGCCGCCAGACCCCCCCCGGTCGGAGAAGAAGACTCAACCATTGGGAAGGAAGCTGCTGCCACCTGCCGCCGCGCAGGAGCCACTTTTGACCGCCAAAAGAGGTAAAAATTTCTCCATTTGCTCAGAATTCAATTTTAAACACTCCCATAGTCAAATCAGAGCAAAAGGACCGGCCGATTGGCCAGAAATCGTGGGCAAAGCCCGGCGACACTGCCGCAGAAAATTTTAAAAATTGCTTCCGATGAGACCCTTCTCGATTCCCCGTCATAGAAAATTTCAAAAATTGCTTCCGATGAGACCCTTCCCGATTCTCGTTAGGCAAAATTTTTCCATCATTCTAATCACAGTTTCCTTCTCTATCGGTCGACCAAAGCAAAACACCCAACTGTAAAAGTGAGCCGGTAGAGCCGCCGCTTCGAAGAGCCCCACTATCGGTGAGTTTCAGTTTTTCATTTTTTTTTTGCCAACTAAGGCCCCTTAACTTTTTTTCTCATAGAGATTGATGCAAAATCAGCCAAATTCGGTCGAAAACGGTCGAAAATAGCCAACTCAAGGCAGACTGCCACTACGGGGGGCGACATTGTCGCCAGAGCACGGCAGAGCCGCCGTGCCAGAATTCCAGAATTGGCCAAAAAGGGGTCCTGACACTGATTTTAGATTTTCTGGGATATTTGTAGTAATTGTTGTGTGTTTTAGAAAACCCAGGGGCCTCCAGTAGGCGCACTCACCCGATTCCCTGTTATAGAATTTAAATAAAATTAACAATAATAGGGTATTTTGTACAATTTAGAAAATATTCATAATTAATTACGGGTTACTAATGGAGTCAGAATAAGAAATTATCTACTGTTATTTTTGTTGATTGTTTATATGGTTTGAATGCATGATAGTATTTGATTGATCGATTTTATATCTTTGAATGCATGTATTGATTGTTTTATGTGCTTACGGTTGAATTGAAAAAAATAGAAATTAAAGAAAAACGGAAAATTGCGTAATTAAGTGAATAGATGAAATGACAACCTTATTGGATATCTTGGGAGATGGTGGACGAATCGGATACATAGAGAACCCTACCGTGAACGTTACCTCATACTGGCTGGGTATCGAGGTTTGATAATTTGGCGCTCATACTGGACGAGGTATGGGGACGACCCGTTTCACCCTCATACTGGATGGGGTATCGAGATTTAGTAGTTTTGCGTTCATACCAGACAAGGTATGGGGACGATCGGTTAATTGAAAATGTTAAAGGAAAGAGTTCACGCGTTGTGGAGACATCCCTATGAACCCCTATGGATACCAGTAGGCTGATAAAAGATAAAATTATTTTTAAAATTGATTACATATGAAATCATGATTTGTGTTATATTATTGTCTCTATAAGTTGTTTTGTAAATCTCACTACGGTAAGTAAATGGTCAAAGATTTTGATTATGATAAATAAATTTGTTTAATTAAGAGCTCCATTAGTTGTTTTTGAATTTTTTACCAACCTTCATTTCTGTGTCGGTGAGTAGCGTAATATTCTTATCGGGTTAGTGTAGCTCATTGCTTATTTAACCATTTCAGATCAAGAGGACCAGGATCCAGAACCCGATCCACAAGAGGGCTGCGAGTAGGATACTATTTTTTTTTTTTTTCGTTTGTTTCCTTAATTTTTTGTATTTCCTTTAAAATAGTCATTTCCGTAGCACTATTTGATACTTTAAATTATTGTGTAAGGAATGTAAAGCCTAACTAATCATTTCGCTTCCGCACTTAATTTATGATTTATTTTCTTTAGAATTCCGAGATCGTTACATATTTGCTACCATTAAAAGTGTTTTTCTTCTACCATCACACATGTCTTGTTCATATTCGCTGCAGATGTTATATATATGAAGCAAAAAACTAGTTTATATGACCTTTTTTTTTATAGAAAATAATGTAAATATGTTCACTAATAAATCAAATATTATCAGCACGAACATTACACTACCCACATCTTGGTTTTAATCACAGAACTAGTAAATTATTATCGTCGTCCAACCAAATCATCATCAGCAACATCATCATCTCATCATTTTCAGTTCTGCTTCTATTTTTCTTTTTTTTCATTTCCCTTTTTCTATTTTTCACTCTAATTTCGTCCTTTTTGAACTTCTCCATTCTTACCTCTAATTCAGCCTCTCTTTTTCAACTTTCCTCCTATTTTTTTTTTTACTCTTCATACTTTTTGCAGTTTTTTAGAATTTTTTTTAGTGGTTATTAGCATAAAGAACGTTAATAACTGAAATAAAAAAATTTAAAAAAAAACAGTCACGAGGACACTGTAAATTCATGTGCAATAATTTTGATTTCTGCTAAAAATTTCTATGTGAATATTTTTGTTAATAAATTAAATATTATCAGTGTGAACATTACACTGCCCACAACTAGTAAATCATCACTATCTCGTTATATTTAGTTTTGCTCATCTTTTGTCTTTTTTTCATTTTTCCTTTCTCTGTTTTTTACTTAGATTTTCTCGTTTTTTGAACATCTCCATTCTTATCACTAATTCAACTCCTCTTTTCCACCTTTTCTCATATTTCTTCTCATCATATCTTTTGCAGTTTTTTTAAAACTTTTTTTGGGCAGTTATTAGCAAAAAGAATGTTAATAACTGAAATAAAAAAACAGCTATGAGACCATTTCCAAATCACGTGCTGGGAAAAGTCTGTGCAATGATTTTGGTTTCTACTCTAAATTTTTATGTTTTTTTTGCAACTTTTTAGAATAGGTTTGAAATATGTTATCATGTGACATTGTTTCTATTTGATCTACCTGCTGTTTATAAAACTACTCATCATATAAATATCCTCTCTGTTTACCAACAGTATCCCTATGTAAAGCCTCGTTTTTCTTTCAAAAATTACCTCGTTTTTGAGATAATTTTTTCAAAAAATTAGTTTATGACCTTTTTTTTTTAGAAAAAAAATGTGAATATCTTTGTTAATACATCAACTATTATCAGCACGAATATTACACTGCTCACGTATTGGTTTTAATTTGAGAACTAGTAAATTATCTCATCATTTTTAGTTTTACTTCTCTTTTTTTTGTTGTCTTATTTTCATTTTCCCTTTTTCTATTTTTCACTATGATTTTCTCGTTTTTTAACTTCTCCCTTATGACCTCTAATTCAGCCTCTTTTTTTATA
Organism: Carica papaya; assembly: GCF_054855325.1. Classification (NCBI taxonomy): domain Eukaryota; kingdom Viridiplantae; phylum Streptophyta; class Magnoliopsida; order Brassicales; family Caricaceae; genus Carica; species Carica papaya. Next base: position 29,167,708 of record NC_142310.1, on the reverse strand, counting down.
ACTTTTCTCATGTTTTTATTCATCATATCTTTTATAGTTTTTTTAGAACTTTTTTGGCGGTTATTAGCAAAAAAGATGTTAACAACCGAAATAAAACATAGTTACGTGACCATTGTGCTGAACGATTATGTGCAACGATTTTGGTTTTTACTGCAAATTTTTATGTTTTTCGCGGCAGAGCAACAAAATCTACTGAAAGTCCTACCATGTAATAGTTCCTATTTACCAATCAAAGCTGTAAAATAACCAAAGATTTTTTTCTACTTATGGTGATAAATAATCAAGAGTTTTCTAGAATTCACTTATTTGTTTATTGATGAGTTCAAGGGGTCTTTAAATAGGAAAACATACAACTGAAATGCCTACTACTACGACAAATAGATAATTATGAAAATTACAAAAAAATCAAAAAGATAAAATAAAAAAAATAATGGATTTGTGGAGAGCAGATTGCGTGATTCATTTTTGACCTTTTCTTCTGTTGGTTGTAGATATTTCGGGTTTTTGGTTGTTTATTTCAAATACTTCGGGTTCTAGTAGAGAACCCATTAAGATCTTCTATTTTGGGGTTTATCATCACTCCCTCCCTAAAAATGAAGCATGTCCTCAAGGTTCAAGTTGAGAAAATGATCTTGCAATTCTTTAGAATTTTCTCAGGTTACGTCCTCTGTAGGGAGGTGTTTCCATTTTACTAGACTCTCTTCAACCACTTGGGCTCCCTTTTTAAGCTAGTGTGTGTCCAATATTGCCTCGGGCTGAAAGATGATTTTACCTTCTTCATTTGTAGTTGACAGGTCCTTAATGGTGAGGGTTGTGTCGCCAATTTATTTTCTGAGGAGGGAGAGATGAAATACTGGATGAATATGTGACTCTAGGGGCAACTTGAGTCTGTAAGCCATGTGACCAATTCTTTCTTCGATTTGATATGGCCCAAAGAAGCAACAAACCAGTTTTTGGAGGGCCCTATTGAAAACCGTCTGCTGGTGATACTGCTGATGTCAAAGAAAAACCAAATCGTCGACTTAAAATTCCACATGGCATCGTCGGCTATTTGTTGTTTGCTGCATGTAAATTGGCTTTGAGTTGATAGAGGGGCTCCTTTCTTGCAGTCAGTTACTGATTGAGCTCATTTATAGCTGTTGTGCCTTCCACATAATGTGGGATGATTGGTGGTGGCTGGCCATATAGGGCCTGAAAGGGTGTCATGCCAAGGGATGAGTAGTATGTAGTGTTATATCAGAATTCTGCCAACAAAAGGAAGGTGTACCACTTGTTGGGCCCTTGATGAGCAAAGCATCTGAGATATTGTTAGACACATCTGTTGACTACTTCAAACTGACCATAGATTTGAGGGTGATAAGCAGGACTCATCTTCAATTTGGTACCTGAAAGTTTAAAGAACTCCTTCCAAAAGTGACTAATGAAAATAGGATCTTGCTCACTTACAATGGAGTGCAACATGCCATGTAGCTTGATAATTCCTTCCATAAATTTTTCTGCTACCTCTTTTACAATATAAGGGTGAGCCAAGGCCAAGAAGTGAGCTAACTTACTAAGGCGGTCCACCACTATTCAAATAATGCTCTTGCCTTGGGAATGAGGTAGTTCTTCAATAAAATTCATGGTGATATCATACCAAACTTGACATGGAATCGGCAGAGGTTGTAATAGTTTGGTTGGGGATAGGGTTTTTAACTTGGCTCTTTGGCACGTTTCATATGCCGACACATATTATTGGATAATTTTTTTTATGGAAGGCCGGTAAAATTATTATACTAGTCTTTTATAAGTGCAGAGTCTACTTGAGTAACCTCCCATTAGTGAATCATGGTATGCTTGTAGCAATTGTTGGATGATGTTGGATTTAGGTGGAATGACCACACTGTGCTCGTAGTAGACTAGTCCAATTTTCTCTTGGTAAGGCCGCCCGGGGTGCTCTCGTGCCAACTTATCTATTTCTGGATATAGGGATCATTATTGGATTCTTTTTGCAACTTGTCCTAGAGTGGCGTGCTGGTGGTGAAAAGAGCATGTAGTGTGGGGCTATTGTGTTAGGGGAAAAGGGCATCTGTGGCTTGATTTTCTGTTCCCAGTTTGTACATTATTTCATAATCGTAGCTGAATAATTTGGAAGCCCATTTTTGCTACTTGGGAGTTGTAATCCATTGGTCCATCAAATATTTCAGGCTACGTTAATCGGTCTTAATGAAAATTTACACCCCAGGAGGTACGACCTCCAAATTTGGACGGCCACTACGACTGTCGATATTTCTTTAACATACGTGGACCAGGATAGCTTAGATGCTCCCAGAGCACGACTCATATAAGCAATTGATTTGCCTTACTAGGTGAGTATTACTCCAATCCCTTCTCCTAAGGCATATGCTTCAATAATACAAGGCGTAGCTAAGTTAGGAAATGCTAATGTGGGCGTGGAAGTCATGGCATGCTTTAGTTCTGTGAAAGCTGATTCTGCATCTTCATCTATTAAAAGGACCCTTTTTTTAACAAGTTGATCAGAGGTTTAGCCATCATTCTATATTTCTATACAAACTTGCGGTAATACCCGATGAAACCCAAAAACCCCCGGAGTTCTATGATAGTTGTTGGCTTTGGCCAATCTAACATGGTCTGAATTTTTTGCTGGTCTATTTTAACTCCTAATGATGTGATGATATGACCTACATATTCTAATTCTTGATGATCGAAGATGCACATTTTCAACTTCACAAAGAATTTGTGTTGCTTGAGAATCTCAAAAGCCTTTTTGATATGGGCCATGTGGGAGTCCCAGTCGGCGCTATAGACTAGAATATCATAAAAAAAAAATCAAAACAAATTTTCGCAGATATGGTCAAAAGATAGAATTCATAAGAGCATAAAAAGTAGATAGGGCATTACAGAAGTTGAAAAACATTACTAGATATTCATAGTGCCCATTGTGGGTCCTGAAAGTGGTCTTATGGATGTGCGAGGGGTGGACCTGCACTTTATGGTACCCTGTGGTGAGGACCAATTTGGTGAAATAAGCGGCCCCATATTGTTCATCTAGCATGTCCTTCACGGTAGAATGAGAAAACAGTCTTTGATAGTGACTGCATTGAGGGCTCTGTAATCGGTACAGAATCACCAAGTCTCATTTTTTTTTTCACTAACAACATTAGAGAAGAGAAGGGTCTAGTGCTTGGACGTATGAGTCCGGAATTAAGCATATCTGAAACTTGTCTCTCAATTTTTGACTTTTGAAAGTAAGCATATCAATAAGGCCGAATGTTGACAGGTTCGATGTCGTCCTTGAGAGGAATCTGGTGTTCGATGTCTCTCTGTGGTGGTAGCTAATTGGGCTCATCGAACAGCTTAGAAAATTGCTCCAACAAATTCTGTAAGTCCAATCGGTCTGTAAGAGGGGGATTTTTACCTTCAGCCTTGAAGTAGTTGCATATAAGGAGTGGTGGCTTGAAATGCTCGGTTTATCTCTTTTAGAGATGTTATCTGGAGGGGAGGTGCGCCCAATCCTCGCAGTTTCTGCGGTTTGTTCATCCACTAGAACTCCATAGTCAGATTCTTCCAATCGTATGCCATTGTCCCCAGTGACTCAAGCCACTGTACTCCCAACACTACATGAAGCCCAGTCAGCGCTAATGAGTAAAAAGTAATAGTAAACGGGATACCTCGGTTCGACATTGTCACAATTTCAAATTGACTGGAGCATTTCTTAGGTTCTCCATTCACGACCTTCACTAGGAACGAAGGGGTCGAAATCACAGGAAGCTTTAGATGCCTGGCAACTCGGTTGATGATAAAGTTAAGGATAAACCCACTGTCAATGAGGGCCATGACTCTCTGTCTTTATGTGGAGGTTGGAACCTTTATCTTCCAGGCCGTAGGCCATCCAATGAGGGCGTAGAGTGAAATCTCTAGATCATCAACGTCGGTTTCTTCCTCTTAGATGCTCTTGCATTCGAGTGTCAGTAATTGCGGCTTGCAGCACCGATGGCCAACAATGAACCTCTCATCTGAGTTGAAACAAATTCCCTGGGCATGTCGTCATTGCATCTCATCCCAGGAGATATGTTTTGTAGAGTTTGGAACGGTTAGGGTTTGCTGACTTCGAACGATTTGTGCGTTAGAAGTGGTTAGGGTCGCGGTTGGGCCGGACATAACTCACCCTGGTTGGTTCAATCTTATATGACGATCCACCTGTTCTTACCTCATACGGGCCAGAACGATAACATCCTTTAAAATTTTGGGCCAGAACATGTGTATCCCATCTATAAGTTCGAGCCTAAGCCCTCTAATTAAAGCACCGATCAAGGCCTTCTAGGTCCACTCGTGTACCCGGTTGCCCAAACATTTAAATTCATATTGGTATTCCCTTAAAGACCCATTCTATCTTATGCGAGTTATGACCACATCACAATCTTCAAACTCAGTTGGTTCGAATCAGGCCTATAACTCCCTTTCGAATGTGGCCTAGTTGATGACAAGACTCTTTTCTTTATATGTTTTGCTTAGCCATTGCCACTAGCAATTGGCTTCACCCTCAAGGTGGAAGGAAGCTAAGGCGACGCAATACTGTTTAGTTGTAACCTAAAAGCCAAAAAACTATCCTGCCCGGTTGAGCCATTCGATGGGATTGCCATCAGATAAGGAAGTGAACTCGAGTTTGGTCAGCCTGGAGATAAATGACGACCTTCCTTTTTCACGTTAGAGCCCCTCTTCACATACCAAACGTGGCAGGCCTGCCCGACTTGGTTGGTTGCTGCTGGATCCTTTTTGGCTGGAGGCAATGGTGTCTGATAGCTTTTTAAGGTTCTCTTCGATCAGGCACATCTTATCGGTCAACCCAATCTCTATACGACTGAAATTATCATGTAATCCGTCAAGACCTGACTCTACATTGTTGATGCGCTCCTTGTTAGTGTCCATTTTAACCGAGCTCTGATACCAATGTTAGGTCCCAATTGAAGCTATAAAATAACCAAGGATTCTTTTCTGCTTATGGTGAGAAACAACCAAGAGTTTCTAGAATTTACTTATCTATTGATTGATGAATTCAGGGGGTCTTTAAATAATAAAGCTTACAACTGAAATGCCTACTACTACGACAAATAGATAATTATGAAAATTACAGAAAATCAAAGAAATAAAATAGTGCAATTCGTCTTTGACCTTTTCCTCCGCTGGTTGCTCTGTAGTTGGTTGAAGATATTTAGAGTTCTTGGTTGTTTACTGCAAATGCTTCGAGTTCTGGTGGGGAAACCCATTGGGATCTTCTGTTTCAGGGCTCATCAGAATATGTCCCAAAATATATTACCATTGACGTTGTTTGTATTTGATTTACAATTTGTTTTTAAAACTACACAAAACGTCATGGAAACATCTTTAATTTTGAGATAGTTTTTTAACAAAATTAGTTTATATGACTTTTTTTTAGAAAACAATTTAAACATCTTTGTTAATAAATCAAATATTATCAGCATAAACATTACATTGCCAATATCAAGCACACACATCGTATATTAAGCAGATAATCTCATGCATATATATATGTCAAACATATATAGTTTATTATTATATTTAAATATAAATAATCAAATATAATTTATTTAGCAGGTACTTAACTTATGTATAATTTATTTAGCAGGTACTTAGCTTATGTATTATATATATATATATATAAATTATCAATATATATATATTTATGTGACACCGCATGCACCCTTTATTTATACGCCTACATTAATGTGCACATTCTCAGTAGACATATATACCAGAATGCACACTCACCACAACACGGGTACATAAACTAACACACGCACCCCACTCACACAAACAATCATGAATGGTATTTACCATGCGTCAACCTACAAAGTATATCCACCTACCTGGAATACAAAATTCCAAATAACTAAATATAGTTGCATAATCAGTTATATACTAACACTTACATAAAATTAGTTGAATCATCACCATCGACATCTCACATAAGTTAAATTCAAAGTTGCAATCAATTTTAGACGATCTAAAGGCCAAACTTCAATTAAGCAATTATGGAGAGGGTTGAGATATCCTTACATGGAATTTGGTTAGAAAAAGTACTAGAATCTTAAGTGCCACCACACGAGCCTTTGCTGAAGTTAGCACTCGCTGCCACAAATGAGCAGAAATCACCCAGAAAGTCACAACACGCTAGTCCAAGATGAATCTCACCAATCTGTCATGATCTAACCTCCCAGCGGTCCAACCGCTTCTTTCCCGCCACACGCACACCTTTAAGTTTCCTTCTTCGCTATCGCATTACGTGCCAAGAGCGAATTTTCCCTCTGCTCGCTGCGCCTCCCTTATTTTCTCTTGATGCAACGCGACTTTTTCTTCCCAGCACGTCATGCGATGATCTTGCGCAAGCCTTCTTCTCCTACCACCATTTCTCCGCCTCGCAGGGATTAGTTGCTCGCCACACCTCCCTTCTTCTCTCTTGCTGTGACACGACTCTTTCTTCCCAGCACGTCACGCGATGATCGCGCACAAGCTTTCTTCTTCGACCGCCATTTCTCCGCCTCGCAAGGATCAGCTGCTCGTCGCACCGCTTTTCTTCTTCTTTTTATTCTCCCTCTTCTTTTTCTCCGCCCCTCTTTTCCCCCCTTAGGGTTTCTTTTCCTTTTTTTTCTCTTTTCATATATTTATTTTTATTATTCCATTTATTTTATTCCCCTTTTTCTTTTTATTTTCCCTCTTTTTTTTTGTTGTTGCAATCTTCCCCATTTAAAATAAATTTGGTCCTCAAATTTGCTAGACCTTCTAAAAAAATTTAGGATATTTCACCTTCATCGTCTCCTCAAGCTCCCATGTTGCCTCCACTTGAGAGTGATGTTGCCACATGACTTTAACTAAAGGTATTACTTGTTTCTCAGTGTTTCCTACTTTCAATCCAATATGTGCATGGATACTTTTTCATATGTTATATCATTTTCTAGTGGGAGTGGTTCATATTGCAGCATATGGATGAGGTTAGGATGGTACTTATATGGTATTAATATATGAAAGACATTGTGAACTTCTGACAACTCCGATGGTACTGCTATCTTGTAGGCAGTTATACCAATTTTCTCTTATACTTTGAAAGGCCCAATGAATCAAGGGGTTAGTTTCCCTTCTTTTCTGAATCTTAGGAGGCTTTTTATCTATAGTACCTTTAGAAACATATGGCCTGTGTATATCTATATGTATGTGGATATATATATATATTATTTTATTTTGGTAGTCATCTCTACTAAATTTAAGTCAGTTAATTCCTTTCTCTAACTTTTTTCCAAGAGTAAAGGTATATTTACTAAGAACTTGTCTTCCAATCTTAGGGATTTTAAAACCTAAGGAGGTTTGATGGTGCGTCACTATAGACTTCTTAAAATTTATTGTATTTCCAAAAAGACCACTATTTTATATTATGTTGAATCTTGAAACTCATTAGAGTCAAATATCTCCAAGCAATAATTTATACAATTTTTGCCATTATCCAACCATATTTGAAAGCATTATATTTTTGTTTGATTATCATCATGAAGAGTCTCATAGCAATATACACGACATTATCAATTCATCACAAGATTAAGCTCTTAATTACCTACGTAATCTCAATGCTATGTTATGTTCACATAATTCTCAATGTTTATATGCTTAAATAAGAACTATTTGTTTTCTAACTTTTGAAAATTAATATGTTGATATTCTGAAAATATTCTCCATAGCTTTTAATTAGTATATATATTTTTTCAATTATCCCCAAAATAACATACACATTATCTAAACAACCTTTTTTTTATATATAAAAAAGGTTCTATAAAATTTGATGTTATTCATATTATTCTCTTTTACTATTTTTGGCATCCCTAAACTTCTTACACACTTTTATCTAGACAAATACTTAAGCATCATTCATATATATATATATATATATACTCATAGTGATATACTTTTGATGCATTTACACTCAGATATACATATACCCTCAGTTTTATACCTGTACCATCATACAAACCTGCATTTATATTTTATGTATATGACTTATATAAACCGATATCGCACATACATATGCATATAGACATGCAGGCATATATACATTGACACAACACGTATACACATCATATATATATGTATATTATTCATTCACTTAATTATACATATACAAATCCTTAGCTACATATATATATGTACATACAAACATACATGTTTTCCTACGGCATATAGCTCCACTAATTATCCATATGGACTTTACATATTTTAAATGAACAAAACAAAGTTAAATAAGTGCAAAAAACACATTTAAGGAAATTCATGAATGTCATAAAATTTTTTTTTTTTTTTTTTTTTAAGAGAGACTATAAAAAAATAAAACTTAGGAAAGGCAAGTTCGGTGTCTCGGTATGTACAATTCTTATTATTGTCTTTACTTTCTTTCATTTAAGAATGATTTATTTAATTGTCCATTGAAGTATTTTCTCTTATCTATAATCAATTAATTTCTCCATTTCTATTCTCATATTTTTCTATTTATATTTTGAGGACACGCATTATTAAGCACTGACTTATCGTATTCTCATGCTAATTACTTTTTATTTAATTAATCTAATCTATTTCTTTAAATTAATTCATTATTTCTATAAGATAGTTTGATTTCTCTTAGTTAAACTTCTCATCATTAATTAATTAATTTTTTTTTTTCCAGTTTTTATTCATTGTTTCACTTTCATGGCTTGTTTTACTTATTCCTGTGATTGTTTCTTTAATTACATAACAACCCGAACTCCTTAACTCATCCTAATTCATAAATCCCTAACCATTATTCAACAAGAAAATTTTTAGTTAGTTTCACATCTACATTCCGTTATCCAATTTTTCCCCGACTTTATTCTAATTATAATCCTAGTAATTAGTTCGCTTCCTTTTCCAGTAGCTTTAAACCCCCATTTCCACTCAATAGATTTTACATACATATACATACACACATTTACCTACGTGCATACACATATATATACGTATGAATTTATATCTACCTATATATATTCACAGGCACATGCATTTGCACATTGATTCATATATATATATATATATGTATGCATCCCGAAAAATGGTATAACATATACACACAAGTTTACATATACATAACACAGATTTACATATATTTATATCTATTTACAAAATCACACATCATACAAACTTCACTTATATATATATATATATATATATATGCACACACACATTATATATCTATATGACATATACATTCATTAATACACGCACATGCACTAATTCCTATACGTATATATAACCTCACATGCACAACCACATAGATTTTGATATATACACATTTATGTATAATTACAAGCATGCATATATGTATGTTAGTCGATTATTAATCTCTCATATGTTTTTTTAACTTATCTCTTTCGTTCATCAACCACTGATAGATATAAGAAAATATATACATGTATATCTGCATAGTAATTTAAGCATAATGCACACAGTAAATTAGAGCAGTAAAGAAAAAGTAAAGGGGAACGTGATCATTCTCCTCATATACTTGCCTACACCGAAGCTTCTTAATGTTAAAATTTGGGTTATAACTCATTAAAGGGTTTGAATCCTAGAATAAACAACACTTTCCTTTCATGCTTTGTTCTTCTACTTCTATTAGATCAACTTCTCAGTGAAAGTTGTTTCATTCACTATCTCCTATGAACTTTGTTCAGGTTAACCGAGCAATAAGACGTGACAGAATTTACAAACAAGTTTAATGTTTTAATCCTTGTGCTAGTATTTCAAGTGTTTGTTTCTGGTTCCTTTCCTCCTAAAATGGAAGAGCTCACATCGTCTCCAACCATGGATTAACTCTAAAATACCAAGAGAAAATATTAGTTGGATATTGGTGAACAACTCCCAGCTATATTTTGCTAAGAGATTAATTTTATTTACAGGGACATGTGTTATGAGAGAAAAAGAAAATAATGATAAAGTTTATTATAATAAAATGACAGCCATGGCTGGTGAGAGAAGAATAAAAAAAAACTATTTTGTCAGACTCTCCGCAGCTACTGCTATATGATTCTCTGTTGCTGCTGGTGTATGATCCTCTGCAGCGGTATGCTTCCTAACACTACATAAATAAAACACAGGAGTGTGTACATAATTAGTATAAATAGTAAAGTTTAATTTTTTTCTCCTATGGACTATGTACTTTGCAAGCTTTAATTAAGCTTGTCTCGATGTTAATTAATCCTCCTTATTTTCATTGAAAAGAAAAGGCAAAAAAAAAAAAAAAGGAATTCAAAAATGGAAGGGAATACTAACAAATCAGACTGTAATCAAAATATACCACTTATTATTATTACACTTGTCTATATACTTTTGAAGGTAAGAAAAATATATAAATAAAAAATATAATTTGACCCTTAAAATCTGATAGTAAAGCCTAAGTAAGAAGACTGTAAGCCAAGTCATTCTCTACTATAGTTTTTGTGAGTGCATGTGGCTATAGACAAACTCTCTCTCTCTCTCTCTCTCTATATATATATATATATATATATGTGTGTATATATATATATATATAATGGATACAAAAGATTGTTTAACAGAAGTGGTTTATGGGTTATGAGAAGTATAACCAATTTTAAACTCATAGTGAAAAATTATATAATTAGCCTATTTAATTTTATTTTTCATTTAAAGAAAAACTTAACTGCTTCTAAAATGCTTATAATTAGCGAGTTAACATTGAATTATTATTACACTTGTCTATATACATTTAAACAAAGAATAATAGAAGCTATATAAGAGATTTATAACTTCAAATTATTTTCTCAAAAATAAAATACCAATGCCTAAATAGAAAAGAAGAAACAAAAGAGTGTAAATCTTCCATTTGAGATTAATAATATCACTTGTTGGTTGACAAGGAAAATGAACTCCTCAATTTTCATGTAAAAAAATGTGAGTATATAAGAAGCAACCATTTTATCTTCTATAAAGCTTCAAATTTTTATTAAAGACAAATTGTAATCTAATTCCACTACAACTAAAAGGGGTTTTTTGCAGTTTTTTTTTTTAAATTTTTTTTGGCGGTTATTAGCAAAAAACATGTTAATAACCAAAACAAAAAACAACTACAAGACCACCGTCAAATAATGCGCTGGGAAAAGTCTGTGCAGTAATTTTTGTTTCGACTGCAAATATTTGTGTTTTTTGTGGGGGAAGAACAAACCCACTGGAAGTTCTGTCATGTGGTAGCTCATATTTGCCATTCTTTTGCAGCTGTTTTAAAAACTGTCCTAAAATATATTGACACGCGATATTATTTCTATATGTTTTAACTGTAGTTTTGAAAACTACAGAGAACGTCATGCAAACATCTTTAATTTTGAGGCAGATTTTTTCATAATATTTTAAAATTATCGTGAAATAGATGACAAATTCTCAAATATATTTGTATACTTTATTTAACCAAAGTACCATATAAGTACGTGTACTATTTGATTGTTTTTCATCTAAGCTTTAGACTACTTTTTGGTTTATTTTTATTGTACACTTTCATGAAATTTTATCAATTTAACCCTTAGCGTTAACTGTTGTTTGAGTGTTGTTAACTTTAAGACATGTGACCAGTGATGTTTCAGAATCTACATATCATCAATAACATGTCACATGATGTTAGTGTCATAATACATAAAAAATTATAACTCCCCCCCCCCCCCCCCCCCAAATTTTTCCCCCCTTAATATAATTAAAACCCTAAATCCCAACTTTAACAACTCAACTCATCATCTCATTATCTCGCTCCTTGTCCTTCCCATTATTGTCCCTGAAATCAAGGAGGGGATAACATGAGCTCCTCTTCATTTCCTTCTTTGTCGTTTATGATTCCTGAAGCCAATTAAGGAGTTTGCAAAATTTTAGCTTAGTGAATGAAGAAGTAGAGAAAAAAGCAAATGGAAAAAAAGTATTGATGGCTTTATATGGTGTTTTAGTATATATTATTATAATAAAGTTCAACTTTTGTGGTGTAAGACAATGGAAGTAAGTTTGAAGTATGCGAAAGTTTTTTTCAGCATGTTTCTTTTATTTTTATAATAGTATGAGAAAATGCATTTGAAAAAGTGTTTTTTATTTGTCTACTTTTTGCAGAAGGGACGTTAAACATTACGCGGGACCAGAGCGACGATCTGCTAGTTCATTCGTAAATGTGATCACAGCGCCGGGGTATTTTGCTTATATTTTTCATGCATTCAATTAAAGCCCACCGTGTGATAATAGTGTCATTGTGAGTATCTTAAATAGTAGAAGAACGAAAAACGAGGAGTGACAGGCGATCCGTTTATATGGGCATGAGTCGAGGTACCGGGGTAATTCGCTTGATATTAAAAATAGAAGAAGAGGAGAGGTGCGCGCACAACGAAACAAATGATGGAAGGGGAGAGAGAAAGAGAAATGACATATATATTTTATGTGCAAACAAGAAATGGTGCAATCATACCAGTACTAGTTCACCAGATCCCATCAGAACTCCCCACTTAAGCGTGTTTGGGCGAGAGTAGTACTAGAATGGGTGACCTCATGGGAAGTTATCGTGTTGCACCTTTCTTTTATCAGACGGGGCATTAAACATTATGCAGGACTAGAGCGACGGTCTGCTAGTTCGTTTGTAAATGTGAGTCACGGTGCTGGGGCATTTTGTTTAATATTTTTTGTGCCTTCAATTAAAGTCCATCATGTGATAAGAGTATTATTATGAGTATCTTACATAGTAAAATAATGAAAACAGAGATACGGCGTGCGATCCATTCATATGGGCATGAGTGGAAGCGCTGGAGCATTTCACTTGATATTAGAACAAGAAACAGAGGTGAGGTCTGCACGCACAACAAAAGAAATGACAGGAGGGGGGAGGGAAGGAGAAGGGGCACATGCATTTGTATCACAGAATGGGACAGGTGCGATAGGACCAGCACTAAGGCACTGAATCCTATAAGAACTCTGCAGTTAAGTGTCCCTTGGTGAGATTAGTACTAAGATGGTTGACCTCTTGGAAAGTCCTCGTATTGTTCCTATTTTTTTGCACACGTAAATATACATTACGGGAGATCAGAACCACAGTCCGTCAGTTAATTCGCAAACGTGAGTTGCGGCGTCAGAAAATTTTGCTTAAATAATTTTTGTGCATTCATTTATAGTCCACAACGTTATAAGAGTCTCATTATGAGCATCTTACATAGTAGAAAAACGAAAAATGAGGTGCGGCGGGCGAACCGTTAATCTGAGCGGGAGTCAAGCTACCGGGGCATTTTGCTTGATATTAGAATTAGAAAAAGAGGTACAGGATGCACGCATAGTAAAAAAAATGACGTGAAGGGGGAGGGAAGGAGAAGGGGTATATGTATTTGCAGCACAAAATGGAATGGGTGCGATCAAACCAACACTAATTCATTGGATCCCACCAGAACTCCGCAATTAAGCGTTTTTGGGCGAGAGTAGTACTAGGATGGATGACCTCCTAGGAAATTATCGTGTTGCACCCTTCTTTTTGCAGATAAGACGCTAAATGTTATGCGGGACCAAAGCGACGGTCCGTCGATTTATTTGCAAACGTGAGTCACAGTGCTGAGACATTTTTCTTAATATTTTTGGTACATTCAGTTAAAGCTCATTACGTGATAAGAGTGTTATTACTAGTATCTTACAAAGTAAAACAATGAAAACAGAGGTGCGGTGGGTGATTTGTTCATAGGGGCATGTGCCTTTTAGACACTACTTTATTTAGTACATTAATTTATGTTGATTTTGGATGTTTTTGAAGAAAGTGTTCATACATGATGAACCATCATAATATAGCCAACTTATTTAGTTCTCTTAGCTTTTAAATATAAAAATATGAGATAATTTACGTAATCTCATATTTATAGAGGTATAAAATAAACATTAGTATTATTTACACTAGTTTACTTTTCACCTAAAGAAAAAAGAAAACCCATGTTTTAAAGCGACCAGAAGAATATGGAAGATAAAACACATGGTATGTTCTCAAATTTCAATGACAGCTTCCTTACGTGATAAGAACTTATTACATTTTTTTCTCTTAAAGGAGGTTAGCAATCCCAAACTTATTTTTCTCACCCATGTCTTAACAGTAAATTTGAATGGTTGGGTAACTCAGATATTTGTCCTCGGTGGTTGATTTAGACTTTCCATTTGGACTCTTTACTTCATCATAATCATTGTTGGTTTTGGATGTTATCGGGCTTGTATAAAAATAGGCTGACCTGGCCACACCAAAACGCACCGTTTCACTAAAAAGTGATTCAGTGCGTTTGAGCTCAAGTGAGTTCGGGGACAAAATGGGTATTTAAACTCGTCTTTTTCCCCTGAGAAACCCTAACCTGCTCTCCTCTCTACTACCGCTGATGCACACCAAAAGCTTCCATTTTTCTCTACTTTCTTGCACTCTTTTTTGGTTATTTTATAGGTAAATATGTAGACAAATCATTCAACCATTCCCGCGAAGAGCTTTTCTCTCCGTTTACCTGCTTCTGCATCTTTTACTGTCACTGAACATCGCCTGCGCAAATCTGGTATTTTCCTTCACTTTTACTTGTCATTTTTTATACAAAACACTGGTTTTGGATAGCTTAATTGGTGAACTTCATTTTCTTTCATAGTATTAGAGCTAGGTTAGGAATGGAGAGTCAAAATTCTTACCAAACCACTGCAAACCCGAACTCAAACTTTAGGGATTTGGCCATAACAAACCTGGACCCCTCAAATATCAACAACTCGTATTATCTTGATAAATCACTGAATTCTATGATTGTTCTTGTCCCAGAATTGCTTAATGACCAAAACTATTACACACGAGCAATTTCCATGGAGCAGGCATTGAGTATATAAAATAAAATAGGGTTATCAGATGGAACCCTAACACAACCTATGGATATTATGAATCCATTGAGAACACATTGGAAACGATGCAATGATATGATGATTATTTGGATACAAAATGCACCCTCACTTGATATTAAGACTGATATATTTTATGCTCAAACAGCACATCAACTATGGCATGAACTCTAACAAAGACATTTTGAACAAAATAAAACTAGGGTGTATCAAATTAAGCAGTCGATATCTACACTGATACAAACCAATAGCTAGTACAGGCTTACTTTTCAAAGCTCAAATTTCTGATTGATGAACACATAAATTATGAACCTATTCCCATCTGCACATGTGGGGGACTTAAACCGATTAGAGGGTACCAGGAGAGAGATCACACAATGAGGTTTTTAATGGAACTTAATGAGTCATATAGCAACTTGACGTCCCAAATCTTGGCAAGGAAGCCTCTTCTTAGTTTGAAAGAGATATTTTTTATCATCTAACAAAAGGATAAAAGGAGAGAAATTTCTTTAAAATATGTCATTAACCGGGTCATGGCTTTCGATATAAAAGATGCCAACAAATCACAAAGAATTGCCAATCCAAATAAAGAGAAGTGTTATTGTACCTATTGCAAGAAGAAGACTAGACATTCTTTGAAAATATGCTTTAAGGCCAATCTAAATAAACCTCTATGCACCAATTGCAATATGCCATGACGTACGACTGAGATATGCTATAGAGATAAAAACCAAACAAAGGGATAAAGGACCCAAAACAAGATCAGACAATCCATTGTCAATCAAGTATCCTCTGTTGATGCACAAACTGAACTCAAGGAAGAAGAGCACAATTTATTGACAAAGGATCAACTCCACTAACTTACGACCTTCATTCAATAAAGTCAAGCTACTGTCAATATGGTATAAGCAACTTCAGAGCAAACTCAGGATCAGAAACTCACTACATTCTCTACTATGTTTTCTTGTTTTAATGTATGCACAATAGATAGAAATATTAACACACACATAACTTGGATAATTAATACTTGAGCCTCAGATCACATAGTATACACACCATAATTATATAGCGAGATAACATCAAATGTTAAATCTAAAGTTGTATTACCAAATAGAGAAAGTGTAGATGCATCTCATATATGAGTTGTAAAATTAAGTGATAAGCTTGTATAAATAATGTGCTATGTGTGCCTTCATTTAGATTTAATTTAATATCCATAAGAGGGATAACACAGGATATTATATGTTGTCTAAATTTTTTACAACAACATTGTGTCATCCAGGACCTATTAACCTAGAAGACACTTGGGATGGTCTAGATTAAGGATGAAATATATCAGCTTAGATAACCTAAAGATTCAGAACATGCAAGTAAACAAATCTTTGCAGGAATAACACTATAAAGCTCCAACAAAGAGGAGAGAGACTTTAATATGTGGCACTATAGGCTTGGACACCCTTCATTCAAATCTAGTTTTGATTTTGATATGTTAGCAAACAAAGACTCTAAGTAATAAAGCAGAATAATGGCATAAATGCATAAACTTTCATTTTTTGATAGCAGTAACAAAGTAGAATAATGTTTTGATTTAATACATTGCGACATTTGGGGACATTGTAATGAAATTTCTTATGATGGGTTTAGATATTTTTTAACAATTGTTGATGATTTTGCTAGATATACTTAGGTATATATGATGTAGGGTAAAGCTGAAACAGGTTCATATTTACAATATTTTTATACTTTTATTGAGACTCAATTTGACAGGAAAGTAAGAGTGATTAAAACTGATAACGGAAAAGAATTCAAAATGAAGAGATTTTATGATGAGAAGGGAATCATGCATCAAAAGAGTTGTGTGAAAACTCCACAACAAAATAGGAGAGTTAAGAGAAAGCATCAACAAATACTCAATACTGCAAGGGCGTTAAAATTTCAATGTGGAATGGACACCAAGTATTAGAGCAATTTTGTTCTTATTGCTGCATATTTAATTAACACAACACCCTCTTACGTGTTAAGTGGGAAGACACCTTTTAAGGTTTTATATGGAAAGAAACCAAATTATAGTCACATGAAAGTATTTGGGTGCTTAGCCTTTGCGTTTACTTTATTGAGTGGAAAAGGAAAAGTCGATGCAAGAGCAAGAAGATATGTGTTCATAGGGTATCCTTTTGGTACAAAGGGATACAAATTGCTAGATAAAGAGGCTGGTGAGGTTATTATTTCTAGAAATGTAATATTTTATAAAAAGGTATTTTCTCACAAAGAAAAGAAGTGTATAAAGGATATACAGACTATATATGAGTCTAGGAAAATATTAATAGACGAACTAGAATCAAACACTTTTATACGAGACAACACTAGAGACCAAGTGATGAGTCAAGATAGCCTAGATATGGAGGTTAGGGACATTACACAAATAGAAGAGGTGTCCAACAATTAAGAAATGACTGATGGGGAAGGAGAAAGAAAAGAAGACCATTGAAAGACACAAAACTAGACTTGTTGCTAAGGGCTTCACTCAAAAAGAAGGTCTAGACTATCACAAAACCTTTTCACCTATGGCCAAAATCATCTCCGTAAGAGTATTATTGGCTCTAGCTGCAATCAGAGGATGACACCTTCAACATTTAGATGTCAACAACACCTTTTTACATGGAGATTTAAATAAGGAAGTGTACATAGAGCTTCCTCTTGGGCATCCTAGAAGGAAAGAAGAAAAAGTATGTAGACTTCAAAAAAACTTATATGGGCTTAAGCAAGCATCCAGATAGTGGCATGCCAAATTTTCTAAGCTTATTACACAATAAGGATTCAAGTAATCCAAGGTCGACTACAGAGGACCAATGGTGAGAGCTTTACCGTACTACTTGTATATATTTATGATATTATTGTGGTAGGTAATGATGAATCTGTTATTAAAGAACTAAAGATAACATTAGATAACAAATTTAAAATTAAGGATTTAAGAAATTTAAAGTATTTCCTTCGCATTAAAGTTGCTGGGTCAAAGAGAGAGGTTCATAATGCCAGAGGAAATATGCCTTAGACCTTAAATACAGGAGTTCTAGAAAGCAAAACCTCACCGCTCCCCCTAGACCAGAATATTAAACTTTTAAAGGATGAAGGAGATCTAGTACTATATCCAACAATATACAGGAGGTTGATTGAAAGGTTAATGTACTTCACCTTAACAAGACCTGATCTGGCTTACTCTATTCAAGTTCTAAACCAGTTCATGGAGAGTACTAGAGACTGTCATTTAAGGGCTGCATATAAAGTCCTAAGGTATGTTAAGGGTACATCAGGTCAAGGTTTATTTTACTCAAATACATCTGAGCTAAAACTAAATGCTTATACTGACAGTGACTGGGTGGGATGCTCAAACACAAGAAAGTCTATTACAGGATATTGTGTTCTTCTAGACAATTCATTGATATCTTAGAAATCTAAGAAATAACAAATAGTTTCTAGATCTTCAGAAGATGCGAAATATAGAGTCATGGCTATTGTGTGTTGTGAGCTAACTTGGATAAGGTACTTACTTGATGATCTTAAAGTGTGTAATTTAGAAGTAAAAACCCTATATTGTGATAACAAGGTTGCCATACATATAGCTGCTAATCCTGTGTTTCATGAAAGAACCAAGCACATTGATATAGATCGTCATTTAGTTAGAGACAAAGTGCAAGAAGGGAGTATAGTCACGAGGCATGCGAGCAGCAAGCAATGACTAACAGATATTTTCACTAAAGTATTATTTAGTTGGCTTCTCAAAGAGCATATGATCAAGGTGGGAAAAGAAAACGTATACTCTCCATCTTGAGGGGCGATGTTATCGGGCCTGTATGAAAAAAAAGATGACCCAGCCCACAGCAAAACACACCATTTTACTAAAGAGTGATTTGGTGCGTTTGAGCTAAAGTGAGCTCGAGGATAGAATGAGTATTTAAACCCGTCTTCTTCCCTAAGAAACCCTAACCTGTTCTCTTCTCTGCTACAACCGACGCACATCAAAAGATTCTAATTTTCTATGCTTTCTTATACTATTTTCTAGTTGTTTTGCAGGTAAATACGTACACATATTATTTAACCACTCTTGCAAAGAGCTTCTCTCTCTGTTCAGCCACTTTCACGTCTTTCACCGTCACCGAATGCCTACACAAATTTGCTATTTTCCTTCACTTTTACTTGTATTTTTTATTAAAAAAATACTGGTTTTGGATAGCTTAGTTGGTAAACTTCATTTTCTTTCATTGGATGATACTTAGGAGTGGACAGAATCATCTAACCTATAGAATTGGGTATAATCTAACCTATAAAAATCATGAGCGAAAACAAAATAAATTAAATATATACAATAGCATGCATATCATGAATGTAAACAAAAAATTGGAAAAAAACTATTAGTAGAAACAAAACAAAAATGGAAATGCACCCCGCTTCAATAAAAAAAAAGATGAAAGGTGATATACTAATTATTACTATATATTACCCGAATAGCAATTAAATTATTCAATTTCTACATGTTAAAATCTAAATTAAACAATTTCAAAAAAAGAACTAGTAGCATTACTCATAAATCCATTGGCCAAGTTAAGATGTAAAGCATAATCTTGTCCTCCTTTAGCACGACCCACCTTCTCTCTCCTCAAATGGCATTCATCCTTGGGTCCATCTTCTCTCTCTCTCTCTCTCTCTTGATCACAACCATCTTTAGCATTTTCTCCTTTTTCTTTTACCAACTTGGTTAAGCCATGTATTGACCCAAGCCTTTTGGGATCTTCTCCTCCATGTGCACTACACTTTTTCCCTCGACCACCATCTGCTGTAAGGTGGAAGAAGAAAAAAAAAGGAAGTCTTCGAGAATGAACCCAGGGCTAATTTTAAAGCCCCTACGAAGCGGCATCGTTTTAGGGCTGAGAAGAACCAAACTTAATGGTGCTGTTTTGAGGTCTTCAATTGGCATTTGCCCCCACTAAACTGACGTCATTTTCGAGTCTTCATTTTGGGCTTTCACATTTGGGCTGGGCCTGTTTTGGGCTATTGATAAATAGTGGGTAGAAATGGGTTATTTGAATGAAGTTGATTCAGATACCAGATCTTGGGCTAGGTCTTTTTTACTATTTTGGATTTAATTTAGAACATTCTCAAGTGTTTTGCCAGTCCTTGCTTCGTTTACCAACATAGGTTGCCTAATACAACTAATAGTAACATCTCATGTGTAATGGCCCCAGAAATTTAAATGAAATATATGTGTTAAAAATGTCAAATGCGAAAACGTGATAAAAATTTTAACTAACATCCCTTACACAATAACCAAAACGTACTCAAAATATGAAATTACAAACTAACTAAAAGAGAAACTCGAAAATAAAAACTATAAATATAACTACGGAGTCTTTAGGCGTCCCCTTCGCCGTCTTCCTGAACTGAAATAGTTAAATAAGGAATGAGCTACACCAGCCCAGTAAAGACATCACACTATCTCACCGCCACGGAGGTAAAGGTGGGTAGAAAACACAAAAAGACAAATGGAGCATAATTTATAACAAATTCTTTTATCAATAATAAAATCCTTTACTGTCCACTTACCTCGGTGAGATCCATAAAACAACATACGAAAGCAATAACATTTTCATCATCATAAAATCATATGAACTGTATAACATAATACTTACCATGCCTTTGCATTTCAATCATTACACAACATATTTTCCTCATTTACCAGCCTACTAGTATCCATGGGGATCCATAGGGGTTCCGCTACCCGTGAACCCTTAACATTTATAACCTGATTCCAGAGCCATCCCCATACCCCGTCCAGTATGGGTACCAAAACCATGAACCTCAATACCCCGTCCGGTATGAGGGTGAAACGGGCCGTCCCCATACCTCGTCCGGTATGGGCGCCAAAACACCGAAGGTCTCCATACCCCGTTCGGTATGAGATACCACGTTCCCGGTAGGGTTCCCTACGGACCCGGTCCGTCCACCATCTCCCAGGATATCTAGTCAGGCTGTGCACAATATTCATTTATTAATTCACGTAACCTTTTATTCTTTTTTCCTCAGTCACCATCATCAAATCACACACAAACATGCAAACCAGTTGTTTATGCCAAACAAGACAACACACAACATCGGGTTCTTAGTCATTCAACCCATAATCAATAAAACAGTGATATATGCACACGAAACTATGAAATGAGAACATCAGATATCATACTGCATTTAAAACTGTAACATAGAACAAACAACAACTGACAAACAAATACACCAGACTCGGGCTCCATTAGCGACCTTAAACAATTTCACACATCTATTGATTCATGAAATACCGTTTTATCATTTATTGAACTTTAATACCGTGATAGGAAATAGGGTGAGGGGTCCTTACTTGTTTCGGGGTCTGAATATGACTCTACAGTGCGCCTACAGGCTGTCCCTAATTTTCCCTGAATTTTTTCCGGGGAGCTGAAACGCACTACTAGTACCTGCACGTGTCCCAAAAATCTCAAATTAGGCCTAGGGCTCCTTTCGGCCAATATCACAATTCCGGCACAGCGGCTCCGCCGTGCTCTGGCGACGGCGCCGATTCGCCTCGGGTTGGCCGTTTTCGGCCACACTTGCATCGGTCCCTGCGATAAAACAACCCTAGGACCCTCGGTGGGCCAAAAAATTACGAAAAACTGAAGCTTACCGGCGGCGGTGCTCTCGGGTGCGGTGGCTCTCCGGTGTGAATCGTGTTTTGGTGATTTGGCTCCGATCAACCTGTAGAGAAAAGGACGGTGATCACAGTGGTATAAAATTTGCATCGAACGGAGGCTGGGAAGGGCCTCATCGGAGGCAAAAATTGAAGAGGGGCGCGGCGGCGTCGCTGGGTTTCGGCTGAGTTTTCTGGCCGTTTGGCTGGTGGTTTGGCTCCGGTTTGACCATAGACGGACTCAGCGTCGAAAAACGAGCAAGGGGGAGAAAAATTAACTCGATTCGCGGTAAGAAATTTCCCCGGTGCAGCGGCGGGTGGCGGCGGCCGGCTCCTCCGGCGACTGGTTCTTCTTCTCCGACGAGCACTGGCGGCTAGGGTTTCTTTGGTAAGGTGTGGGTGGGGGTATTTATACCCTTCGCCTTTTAATCTTGACCGTCCATCAAGATTGAATATGGGTCGTTCGATTGCAATTTAATTGGGATTAAATCTGGGCCGTTCATCGCGATACAATCTGGGTCGTCCGTGCTTGATTGAATCTGGACCGTCCGTGCGCGTGAATCTGGGCCGTCCGTGCACACGTTTGATCTGGGCCGTCCGTGCGCACGGGAACGGATCTGGGCCGTCCGATCGCGCGTACGCGGATCGCCCCCGTAGCCCGTCCCTAGTCAGCGTGTCCTTGCCACGCGGCGCGTCCTTATTGGTCGGGGCTGCTGACCGGGCTGCTGGCGTGGCTGCTGACGTGGTGCTGACGTGGCACAACTTTTTTAAATTACGTTTTAACCCCTGGTTTCTGATTTTTTTTTCAAAAACACCCCCAGAACCCAAATTTTCACCCCTTTTTCCCAAAATCAATTTCAATTAAATCCAAATAATATTTTTACCCAATTTTATCATTATTATTATTTTTATTTTTATTAAATTAAATTAAATAAATCAATTAAAATTTCAATAATTACAAAATAAACTAAATAATATAAATTAAAAATTAATAATAATAATACTAATAATAATAAAATTAATGGGTGTTACATCATGCATCTACTTCCGATTGACTCTGTTGAGAGGCATTAGACTCGCGAGCTAAACTATGCTCTTTGATTTAAACATTCTTAAATTCATCATAAATAAGTCAATGCCAACAAACTATTAAAATATTAATAAGAAATTTAATTCACAAATAAATAATTGACCTTTAAAATTATCTTTAGTTACATCTAATCTAAATAAACTAAAAAAAATTGTTAGATTCGATTTCATCTTCTAGATTATGTAAAGTGCAAGGCAAAATTTCAATATCTCCATCCACATCTTCTAAATTATTCCCTCCCATATCAAATGATTCTCTAAGCTTATACCAAGAGATCACATATCAATTTGCATCCTTCAGATCTTATGAGTAAAAACTTGTTTCAATAGTGATGGATCAATTTGTTCTATTAGTCACACCATTATGTTTTTAGATGTCACAAAATTGTCTTTTCATGTCTGATTTTTGTCTTAAAATAACAGGCTTAAACTCTTTCAATGTATATTCACTTCCATTGTTATTATGATACACTTCAAGGGAATACTTTTCTCTCTTTCTATCATGGTATGAAACTTTTTGATACTATAAAAATTAGTTTTTCTCTTCAAAATAAAAACCTACATCATTCATGAAGCAACATAAATGAAGACAACAGAAAATCTATTATCGCCTAAACTTTCAATTTCAATGGGATCCTATATATCATAATAAATTAAATCAATCATATTATCTTTTCTTAAAAGTACTATTAAAAGAAACTCGATGTTACTTGTCTAGTAAATAAATATCATAAAATTTTAGAGTCATACTTTTGGCAAATGGAATGATAGACTATTTTACTTAATTTATAACTTTTATCACTAATATAAACCAGTCTTTTGTGTTGAGTGTCAGACATATCATCATTTTCAATTGTCTTCAATTTACCATCAAACAGCCTCATATGAGTCTTCTCAACCTATCATAAACTTACATCTAGCCACCACTATAAAACCCTTAAATAGCTTTTATTTTCTAATTAACAATGTAACTATGGTAACCATCAAAATCTAGTGAACAAATAGAAAATAAATTAAGGCCTAGGCCTAGTAAATGTTGTAAATTTTCAATGTCAATGTAAAGCAAAAATCAATATGTATATAAATTATACCAATGCCCTCTATATCAGTAAGTAATATTGTCGATCTTCAATTTACTAAATTTTTGTAAGTTGTATTTAGAAAAATTATCATTCTCAGGTATAATATTATAACATGCTCTAAAATTAATGATCCGCTCAAAATAAGAATTTGTGACTACATTGTATTGATTTTTGTCTAAGGTAAACTTTACCAATTCTTCACAACTCTATTATAATCTTATGTTTTCTTTTTCATCTTCTCATCGTTCTTTTCCTTCTTAAATAATTTGCAATTTCTCTTAATAGGACCATCTTTATCACACTTATAACATTTAAATTTCTCTTTAGATGGAGACTTTACTCAGAATTTACCATGTTCCTTTGGATCTCTATTATTACTCTTACCCATCTTCTTATGACAATAGTATATAAAGAATCTATATTAGCATCCTTGCATTTGATCTCTCTATTTTATAAGATGTTTTTTATCATCTGTAAAATAATAACTTGATTGGGAGCAAAGTTTCTAACAGATGTTATCAATGTTTTCCAATTATCTAGTAAAGGATTCAATGTAAGTAAAACCCGCAAGTCACTTTTAATTTCTATCTTGATACTATTTAACTTATTCACCAAATCTTGAAAGCTACTCATATGTTCTACAATAAACTGTCATTCTTTAAATTTTAAGTTTACCAACATCCTGATCGTAGAGACATTATTCTAGGTCTTTTTTCTCTCCTACATATTTTTTAGCTTTTTCCATAATATTTAAGTATCAACTTCATGTTAATGTGAGGATAAATATTGTACTCAACAAATTGCCTAATATTTTTCTTATAATCTTTATGTGTAATCTTCTCAATCATCATCAAATTTTCTATTAGGTTTACATTTTTCAAGTTTAACAAGATCAAGTGAATCTTTAGAGTCAAAATAATCTGTAAGGCTCAAGTTTGAATTTAATGTAAATTAAATTTATTTAAATGCAATTTTTTAATTTTTTTAATTTTATTTTGGAGTAAAAATGAAATAAATCTGTGGGTATTTTTGAAGAAAAAATCAGATACCGGGGGTTAAAATATAATTTAGAGAAATTTTGCCACGTAGGATGCCTAGTCAACAGCCATGACAAATCAAGACGCGCCACGTGGCAACGAACGCTGACACAGTGCCACGCATGAGGCCACACGGACAATCCGCGTGCCCGCGATCAAACGGTCCAGATCCGTTCCCGCGTGCACAGATGGCCTGGATGCATTCCCTCCCCAACACGATCAAATGGTCAGATTTAAACGCGATCAGACAGCCCAGATTAGATCATAATGAATTACCTACATTATATCGCGATGAACGGTCTAGATTCACTCCCTATTTAATCGCGATCGGAGGATTTAGATTAAATACGGACGGATATAAATAACCCCCATTCGTACCAAACCCTAACTCTACCTGTCAGACGCCCTCGTTGGAGAAGAAGAACCAGCCGCCGGGAAGGAGACCGCCGCCGCGACGGAGCCCTTTCCAATCGCCAAAAGAGGTAAAAAAAAAAAATTTCTTAGAATTCAATTTTAAACACATCCATGGCCAAATCGGAGCAAAAGGACTAGCCGATTGGTCGAAAAATATGGATAAAGCTCAGCGCTGCCGCCGCAGGGAATTTCACAAAATGCCTCCAATGAGGCCCTTCTCGATTCCCGTTTTACCTAATATTTTCACCATTGTGATCACTGTTTCCTTCTCTATAGGTTAACCAAAGCAAAACACCCAACTACAATATGAGCCGGAGGATTCGCCGCACCGGAGCACCACGTCCCTGGTCAGTTTCGATTTTTTTGTGTTTTTTCGACCAATCGATGCCCTTTAACGTGTTTTCTCGCAGGAATTGATGCAGAATCGGCCGAAAACAATCAAGCCGAGGCGGACCTCCGCCACGGTCGGCGGCACTGTCGCCGAAGCACAATGGAGCCATTGTGCCAGAATTTTAAAATTAGCCAAAGCGGGCCCTGAAATTGATTTTCGGTTTACTTGGGACATTTGTAGGTACTTATAGCGTGTTTTGATTCCCGAAGAAAAATTCAAAGAACCTAGGAACCACCTGTAGGCACAGTAAACAGCTTAGCTTTTGGGCATCAAATTGAGTAAAGATCTCTCACCCTATTTCCTATCATATAATTGAAGTCTAAATAAATAATGATGCAGTATTTTGTGTGAATTTAGAAAATATGCATAATTAATTATGATTGCTAATGGAGCCAGAACCGAAAATTATTTACTTTTTTTTTGTTGATTATTTTTAGAGTTTAAATGCATGATAGTACCTTATTAATTGATTTTATGGCTTTGACTGCATGTATGGTTTATTCTATGTGTTTACGGCTGAATTGAAAAAAATGGAGGTTAAAGGTAAACTGAAAATTGTGCGATTATGTGAATGGATGAAACAGCAGGCTTATTGGATATCTTAGGAGATAGTTGACGGACCGGGTACATAGAAAATCTTACCGTGAACGTTGTCTCATACCGGACGGGGTATCGAGACTTGATAATTTTGCGTTCATATCAGACGGGGTATGGGGACGGCCCGCTTCACCTTCATATCAGACGAGGTATTGAGGTTTAGTAATTTAGTGCTCATACCGAACGGGGTATGGGGACGGTCTGTAATTGAAAATGTTAAAGGAAATGGTCCACGTGTAGCGGAGACATCCCTATGAACCCCCATAGATACCAGCAGGCTGATAAAAAGAGTGACAGTGATTGTTTGATTTATTAAATATGGATATGGATTTATAATTATGCACTATGTTGCTGATTATACATGAAATTATCTATATAATATTATTATTTTTATAGGTTGTTTTTATAAATCTCACTACGGTAAGTGGACGGTAAATAGTTTTATTATTATTAAATGAATTTGCTAAATTTAGTACTCCATTAGTTTTTTTTTTTATTTTTTACCAACCTTTATTTATGTATCGGTAATATAGTGTGATATCCTTACTGAGCTAGTGTAGCTCATCCCTTATTTAATCATTTCAGATGAAGAGGACCAGGATCCAGAGCCCGATCCGCAAGAGGATTAAGAGTAAATGCTAGTTTTCTTTATTTTTCGTTCATTTTTTTATTTTTTGTATTTCTTTCAAAATGGTGTATTCCATAACACTGTTTGGTACTTTAAGTTATGGTGTAAGGAATGTAAACCTTGAACATTTATTTTGCTTCCGCACTTTAATTATCATTTATTTTTTTCGATATTTTCGGGGTCGTTATAGTTGGTATTAGAGTCATGTTCTTTGGATCCATTCCTTACACGAAATCCTTAGGACACACTGAAAATAATGAATGATCACTTAACTATTCCTTGTAAAATGCAGGTACAGATAGATGAGGAGAGGAAGACCCCCACTGAACTTAGCAGCCCAGTAGGGTTTGCTTAGAAAGGATGTTGACTAGTTATGTGAGATGGTGGAGAGGCTCATTGCTGCCCAGCAAGCCTGAGAGGAAAGGAGGGAACTACCTAACCCTCCCCCGCTGCCATAGGTTGAGCCACCCCTGCAGAGGGAGGATCCCGAGCCACCCCGATATAACCCTGCTCCTCCACAATACCGCCCAACACCACCATAGTATGATCCGGTGCCCTAGCCACCATACCACCTGGCACCAACACAGTACAATCTGGTGCCTCCACCGTATCATCAAGTACTACCGCAGGGCTCCAATCCATCCTCAGCATAGTCCAGTCCCTCTTCCACGGAACTCAGCTCCTCCCATGATGGACCCAGGCTATATAAAAAGGTATAAAAGACTAAATCTATTTAATTTTACAGGGGGATCCTCCTTTGAAGATGTCGAGTTCTGGTTAACTGAGACGGAAAAGGTCTTCAAGACCCTTGGGGTGATTCACGAATAAAAAGTCATTCTTGCTACCTACATACTAGTGGGAGAAGCAGACCGCTGGTAGCAACTCAAGCAGACCAAATTGCCCTTCGCAGTCATTTGGGAATAGTTCCTAACAACCTTTCATGCAGAGTACCTCTCAGAGCATCTCCGACATCTGAAGGAGATAGAGTTTGCATATTTGGAATATGGGAATATGACTGTATCAGAATATACTCGCAAGTTCCTAGAATTAGGCCGATATTCCCCTGAGAGCATGTTAGATGAAGGCACGAATGCTAGAAGGTTCGAGTGGGGTCTCCGTCCAGAGGTCAGACAGCAGTTATTTGTATTTAAGCTCAGTACTTATTCGGCTATTCTGGTCAAGGCACAGTTAGTGGAGAGAAGCCTCCGCACCTTCTCTCTAGCAGTAAGGAACCTCAAGCCCTCAGCTCCACCCCGCAGACCAGCACCTACTGCACTTGTTCAACAAAACAAGAGACCCAGGCCGATGACTAAAGCTCTCCCTCAGGTTTCAGTAGCAGGACGCGGTAAGATCTCTTAGTATTGTGGCAGGGATCACGGGGACCGACCCTGTTATCGCCTCAACAACACCTGTCGCATATGTGATAGTGCCTAACATTATGCGAGGGAGTGATCGAAGAATCAGAACTAGGTCAGACCCCCTGTTCAGGGCAGAGCTTACAATCTCACATAGCAGGATGCAGAAGCCAACCCAGACGTGGTATAGGAAAAACCTAAGAACAAGAGATTCCGGTAGTCCGAGACTTTTCAGATATATTTTCAAATGAACTACCTAGGCTACCAGTGGACAAAGAAGTCGAATTCACTATAAACCTTCAGCCAAGCACCCAGCCTATTTCGGTTGCTTCTTACCGCATGAGCTGTGTTGAGATGAAGGAACTGAGAAAACAGATCACTGAACTGCAAGACAGCAGATTCATCCGACATAGTGTGTCCCCTTGGGGTGCTAGAGTCACATTTACAAGAAAGGATGATGGGATATTGAGGTTATGTATTGATTACAGAGGTCTAAACAGGGTCACAATCAAGAACAAGTATCCCTTCCCCAAGATTGATGACCTCTTTGATCAGTTGTAGGGTGCCCACATCTTCTCCAAAATAGACATGCGTTCAGGTTATCATCAGGTAAAAATCAAGGCAGAAGACATCCCCAAGATAGCATTTCAAACCAGGTACGAACACTATAAGTTCCTGATCATACCATTTGCACTAACCAATGCTCCAACCATCTTCATGAACTTGATGAACAGGGTTTCCAGATAATTCCTGCATCAGTTTATTATTGTGCTCATTGATGACATCTTGATTTATTCAAAAAGTAGAGAAAAACACGTTCACCATCTGACTCAAGTTTTGCAGGTTCTTAGAGAAAAGAAATTATATGCAAAGTTGAGTAAATGTGGGTTCTGGCTTGAGCAGACTACCTTCCTGCTACACATCATATTAAAGAATGGAGTGTAAGTGAATCTCGAAAAGGTAGAAGCAGTGCTCGTTTGGAAAAAATTGACATCGGTTAAGGAGATCCATAGCTTTCTGGGGATGACAGGTTATTACCGCAGGTTCGTGGAAGGATTTTCTAATCTAGTTGCTCCTTTGATTTGGCTCACAAAGAAAAATGTCAAGTTTGAGTGGAATGAGGACTATGAAAGAGGTTTTTCAAAACTAAAGAAGTGGCTGACTACTGCACCTGTATTGGCCTTGCGGAGTAGATCAGGTGGATATACAGATTACAGTGATGCCTCCTACCTAGGTTTGGGTTGTGTTTTGATGCAGCATGGAAAAGTCATAGCCTATGGGTCCAGATAATTGAAAAGTCATGAGAAAAACTATCCCACCCATGACTTAGAGCTTACTGCAATCATACACACCTTGAAGACTTGGCACCATTATTTATATGAGGAGACCTTTCAAATCTATACTGATCACAAGAGTTTGAAACACATATTCACTCAAAAGGATCTCAACGTGAATTAGAGAAGGTGGACAGAACTCCTCAAGGACTCTATGATTGCGACATCTTGTATTACCCGGGTAAGGACAACGTGGTAGCCGACGCACTAACCAGGAAAAGTGTAAGTACATTAGCTCATTTGATGGTTTCAGAATGTAGGCAGATAGGGGTCGCGCAACAGGTACGGCTTCAGAACCTGAAGAGAGTTACATGTTTGGGCCATCTGATTGTTCAACCTGAGTTAATCTAGAGAATAAAGGAAGCTCAATCCGCCGATTCTACCATAGCAGCCCTCAAGGAAGATGCAGAACATGGAGTTAACTCAGAATTCTGAGTCTCTGCCGATGGGTTGCTCAGATTCCAGGACAGAGTGTATGTTCCAGGTGACAGTGAGTTAAAAAGGGACATTATGATAAAGGCTCATAACTCAAAGTTTACCATGCATCCCGGAAGTACTAAGATGTACCAAAGTATGCAACCTCGATTCTGGTAGAACAGGATGAAAAGAGATATAGTTGACTTTATTTCTAAGTGTTTGGTATGTCAGCAAGTCAAGGCAGAATATCAACACCCAGACGGACTATTTCAGCCATTACCAATCCCAGAATAGAAGTGGAAACATATCATCATGGACTTCGTGATAGGATTACCTAAGGCACGCTCAGGACATAATGTCATCTGGGTAATTGTTGACCGGCTTACCAAGTCTTCCCACTTCTTGATCATCAGGATGACCAATCCCTTGAACAAGTTGGCAAGAATGTATATCCAAAAAATAGTTAGATTACATGGAGTGTCAGTGACAGTAGTGTCTAACAGGGACCACAGGTTTACTTCTCGATTTTGGTCTAACCTTCAGCAAGCCATGGGAACGAAAATGTTCCTTAGTACTATATTCCACCCTCAAACCGATGGACAGTTAGAAAGGACAATCCGTACACTTGAAGATATGCTATGAGCTTGTGTTCTTGACTTTGTGGGCTATTGAGATGACCATTTATCCCTAATAGAGTTCATCTACAACAACAACTACCAAGCAAGTATTGGCATGGCTCCGTATGAGGCGTTATACGGGCACCCATGCAGATTGTCGATTGTTGGGAAGAAGTTGGTGATAAAAAACTATTCGGTCCATATCTGGTAGAGAAGACTACATCTAAAATAGTTAAGATTATGAAGAATATTCAGACGGCTCAGAGCAGGCAGAAGAGTTATGCGGACACCTGGAGGAGAGATTTAAAATTTCAAAAATGTGATCGGGTGTTCCTTAAGGTCACTCCTTTCAAGAGAATCGGTAGGTTCAGCAAGAGGGAAAAACTAAATTTCCTATTTATTGGACCATTTGAAATCTTAGACAGAATTGATACTGCCGCCTATAGACTGGCACTGCCTCTAAAACTTTGCATGGTCCATAATGTGTTTCATGTGTTCATGTTACATAAGTACAACCCGGACCCCTATCAAGTCTTTGCCCATGAGCCTCTTTCACTGCAGGAGAATCTGTCTTATGAAGAAGTACTAGTCGGCATTGTAGACCGAAAGAGCAAATTATTCCAAAACCAAAAAATTCTCTTTGTTAAGGTCCTATAGGAGAATCACACACCAAGAGAGGTCACATGGGAACTAGAATAAAACTTCAGAGCCAAATACCCCCAGCTGTTTGATTGAGAGTGTGAGAGACAAATTTGAGGAACCAAATTTCCTTTAAGGGGGGAGAGTTGTAATGCCCAAGTTTGAATTTAATGTAAATTAAATTTATTTAAATGCAATTTTTTAATTTTTTTTAATTTTATTTTAGAGTAAAAATGAAATAAATTTGAGGAATGATGAAATTGAAAATAATTTTTGGGAAAAAATTTGGGTTCTGAGGGTATTTTTGAAAGAAAAATCAGAAACTGGATGTCAAAATATAATTTAGAGAAGTTTTACCATGTAGGATACCCGGTTAGCAACCCTGACGAATCAGGATGCGTCGCGTGGCAGTGGACGCTGACGCGATGCCACGCGGAAGACCACACGGGCGATCTGCATGCCCGCGATCGAATGGCCCAGATTTATTCCTATGAGCACGGATGGCCTGTATACGTTCCCTCCCCAACGCGATCAGACGATCAGATTTAAACGCAATCAGACGGTCTAGATTGGATCGCGATGAGCGGCCCAGATTAGATTACGATGAACAGTACAGATTCACTCCTTATTTAATCGCAATCAGACAGTTCAGATCAAACACGATCGAACAATCCAGATTAAATGCATACATATATAAATAACCCTCATTCACAACAAACCCTAACCCTATCCGCCAGACCCCCTCACCGGAGAAGAAGACCCAGCCGCCGGGAAAGAGACCACTGCCACCCACCGTCGCAACAGAGCCCTTTCCGACAGCCAAAAGAGGTAAAAAATTCTCTCCTTTGCTTAGAATTCAATTTTAAACACATCCATGGCGAAATCGGAGTAAAAGGACTAGCCAATTGGCCAAAAAAATATGGGCAAAGCCTGGTGGCGCTACTACAGGGAATTTCACAAAACGCCTCCACTGAGGCCCTTTCTGGTTCCCGTTTTGTATAATTTTTTCTCTGTTTCCTTCTCTACAGGTTAACCAAAGCAAAATATCCAACCGTAACATGAGCTAGAGGAGCCGCCGCACTAGAGCGACTCGCCGTCAGTGAGTTTCAATTTTTTTGTGTTTTTTCAACCAACCGATGTCCTTTAACGTGTTTTCTCGCAGGGATTGATGCAGAATCGGCCAAAAACAGCCGACCCAAGGCAGACCACTGCCGTTGCCGGAGCACGGCGGAGCCGCCGTGCCTTAATTCTGAAATTGGCCAAAGCGGGCCCTGAGACTGATTTTCGATTTGTTTGGGACATTTATAGGTACGTATAGCGCGTTTTGATTCCCAAAAAAAATTTCAAGAAACCCAAAAATCGCTTGTAGGCGCAGTAAATAGCTTAGCTTTTGGGTATCAAATTGAGTAAGGATCCCTTATCCTATTCCTTATCATAGAATTGAAATCTAAATAAATAATAATACGGTATTTTGTGTGAATTTAGAAAATGTGCATACTTAATTACGGATTGTTAATGGAGCCAGAATCGAAAATTATTTACTGTTATTTTGTTGATTATTTTTACAGTTTAAATGCGTGATAGTACCTTATTAATTGATTTTATGGCTTTGAATGCATGTATAGTTTATTCTATGTGTTTACGACTGAATTGAAAAAAATGGAGGTTAAAGGTAAACTGAAAATTGTGCGATTAAGTGAAGAGATGAAATGGCAGCCTTACTAGATATCCTGGGAGATGGTGGACGAACCGGGTATATAAAAAATCCTACCGTGAATGTTGTCTCATACCGGACGAGATATCGAGACTTGGTAATTAGACATTCATACCGGACAGGGTATAGGGACGACCCGCTTCACCCGCATACCGGACGGGGTATCGGGACGGCGCGTAATTGAGAATATTAAAAGAAAAGGTCCACGTGTAGTAGGGACATTCCTATGGACCCCCATGGATACCAGCATACTGATAAAAAGAGTGACAGTTACTGTTTGATTTATTAAATATGGATATGGATTTATAATTATGCGCTATATTGTTGATTATACATGAAATCATGATCTATATAATATTATTATTTCTATAAGTTGTTTTTATAAGTCTCACTATGGTAAATGGACGATAAATTGTTTTATTATTGTTAAATAAATTTACTATTTTTATTACTTCATCAGTTGTTTTTTTTTTCTACCAACTTTTATTTCTGTATCGGTGATATAGTGTGATATCCTTACTGATGTAGTGTAGCTCATCCCTTATTTAACCATTTCAGATCAAAAGGAGTAGGATCCAGAGTTCGATCCGCATGAGGATTGCGAGTAGATGCTAGTTTTCTTTATTTTTGATTCATTTCCTTATTTCTTGTATTTCTTTCAAAATGATGAATTCTGTAACACTGTTTGGTACTTTAAGTTATGGTGTAATAAATGTAAACATTGAATATTTATTTTGCTTCCGTACTTTAATTATCATTTATTTCCTTTGAATGTTTCCAGGGTCGTTACATAATCCTTCATCATTGATTTCCAAATCGAATAATCTGTAACTAATAATTCAATTATTTGCTTTTTCAAATTATTCATCTTAATCCACACAATTAATTTCATATCTTACATAATTAGGTTCTAATACCATTTATTGAGCTTTCAACAATATTAATTGCGCAAACTTAATTAAATTCAATGTATAAAAGCCCAATCTCTCTACAGAAAATAAATTAATATAACATAAAGTACAAAAACAGAAGATTTTTTGCGAAAAACCTCCAATATAGAGGAATAAAATGATTAGCTGAACTCTAAATCAAGTCCACTATCAAGAAACTATTGAGTAGAAACAATCGTAAGTTAATCACAAACTAGATAACTAATTATCTCCATAGCCAATATCTTATATATCTCTCTATTTGTAAATAAATTGTAGACAAATAATTTTTTAAATATTTTCGGATAATAAATATCTTGACAATGACCAAACATCTTATCAAAAAAACAAAAAAAAATCTGACTTTTTTTTTTTTTTTTTAATTTCCACGCACCTAGACAGAATTTTCTACTCTCCTTTTCTCTAAGTGCGACAACACTTTTCCTTATTATGCATATCTCCTCATGAGCCTCCCTCATATCTATTTATAATGTTCTTTCTTTTCTTTTTGCGTTCCATTTAACATTTCTATTCCTATACAAACATAAATACGAAATCCAAAAAATACTAACTCCTACATATACATGTATATGTGTATACATATTTGTGTAATGTGGTTTAGATTCGCTTAACAACTATATTTAAGGTTTAAATACATTTTTAGTTCTATATTATTTTTTTTCTCTTTGGGAAGAAAAAAATTAAATTATATTAATTAAATCGGTTTTGTTCCCTATAAATTTTGTACATGTTCGATTTAATTTAAATTTAAAAATTTTTATTACTTCAAATGTCACGTCAAACATTAAGTGATATTTGACGTAAAAAATTAACTAGTTAAAAAATATTACACGTCTAAGTGGGTGATATCATTGTTAATGGTATTAGTTTGACAGTTCACGAGATACTGATTTAAATATTTTTAAAAGTATAAGAATTAATTTAATATAAAATTAAGTAAATACTAAATAGAAAAAAATACATGAATAAAAAATATATATAGCCCTCATATATAACATTCAATTTCTTCTAAAAATGATTGAAAAAGAAGCAATATAATGTGTGATTGATATACTTACCACCGGACACGTATTTCCTTATATACACATTCATGTTTGTGATGGTAAGTCTCCTTTTTACTATACTAAAGAGTATGTATATATCAATGTATATAATTAGCATTCACTAATTTCTTCGCCTAACAATCCAATTGTCAAAATCTAAAAAATAAGACTCTTTATTTTTTCCATTCGACTTTTAAAAAAGTGATTTAAAGGCTTTGCAAAAGAGAAATGCATCCTTTAAGTGGCTCTTTTTCACGTAAAAGCACTAAAACAATGTAGAAGATTTGCACAAAGAGCCGGTTAATTTGATTATGGGTAAAATACAAAGCCAATTTGAAATGAAATTCTAAGAAAATAAAACCTGATTTATTACTTAATTAATTATGAATAAATATACTATTAATTAATTAAGGACTACCCCTCCTTAATTTTGAAGTTATTTCCAAATGAAATATTTCTTCTTTTTTTTTTTTTGGATTTTATTTATGTAAATAAATTAACATAATTTAACATATTGAAATATATAAATAAAAAATATATTTGTTTATAATCTCAATTCTGAAAGCAGCCAGTGGCATTGGCTGCCAGCCAGCCACTGACGTGGGTAAACCAGGAAGGAAAAAACCCTATTATTTCACACGTGTAGATAACCAACCGCAGCCACTAAAAGACTACTCACACGTGTGTCTCCTCCTCATTTCGGTTGGAATTCTTGAAGCACGTAAACGGTGACGTATAGCAATATTTCCATAATTACTCTCCATTTCTGTATACCGTCCAATTGATTCTACTAGATTGTTTGGGAGTTCCAAAAAAAAGGGTATTATTATTATTTCTGAAATTTATAAATTTTACCCAGAAAATTAATGTAAATAAAAAAAATTAACCTTATAATTTCTGTTGTGGACACGTGTCATCATCTGATACTCCCAACTGACGTAAACACTGACGTAGTCCTTGAGCCTTGATTTTGGGTCAACTAAGGTGTGACTTGTGGAGAGTCTATAAATACCATTAGCTTCCTCCATTACTTTGCAAGCGAAGCTGTTACCTCCTCCTCTCTGGACTCCATTAACGGCGGGGTTTAGTTAGTTTGTGTTGTTATATAATATTAAAACCCCCTGATTCATACTTGTTATACGTACATATTTTTATATTTATATACACACAGAGAGATACACTTCTTTCTGGGTGTAAGAATTTGGAGGAGGAGGAGGGAAAATGGAGATGAGCAGAGGACAGATATGTAATTTCATACATGGGTTGAAGCCGACGTTGTTAATGGTGGTGGTTCAGGTGGCATTTGCAGGGGTTAATATATTATATAAACTGGCGTTAAATGATGGAATGAAGTTGAAGATTATTGTCGCTTATCGTTTTCTCTTTGCTTCTGCTATTATGGTCCCCATGGCTTTGATCTTCGAATGGTAAGTACTCGTAATTTTCATTTAATTTCTTCTTTCTTTCCAGAATTTTATGAGAGGGGAAAAAAAGTTTTGATCTTTTATATTTTCTCATTATTATCTGTTTTGGTTAATTAGAAATCAGGAAGTTTCGAGAGTGATTATCATCATCACTGTTTTTTTCCAAAGCTATAATAATTCTTCCATTAAATCTGCATGCATTTTGAAAGCTTTTCATTTTCTGTATTTATTATTATTGTTTAAAAATTTACTGTGGCTTTGCATTTTTCATTACACGCTTTTCTTAAAAAAGGAATGAAAAGATTAATCAACTAAGCTGTCTGCTAGCTATGATTTATTTTCCCTGCTGGTTTGACCTTAACAAATTTACAGAACCCATCAGTTTTGCTCTACCAGATTTTGTTTTTGACAAACAAAATAATAATTTTTCCCGTTGTAATGCATACATATATGTATATACATATATATAAATATATATATATATACAGGAAGAAGCAGAGACCTCAGCTTATATGGACAGTGCTATATCAATCTTTTTTTTGTGTGTTATTGGGGTAAGTATATTTAAGAAATATTAATTTTGTTTTAACTCTTTCCTTAAATATTTCCTCTACTTTTGAAAATAATAAAATTAAAAATTATA
Source organism: Carica papaya (assembly GCF_054855325.1). Taxonomy (NCBI): domain Eukaryota; kingdom Viridiplantae; phylum Streptophyta; class Magnoliopsida; order Brassicales; family Caricaceae; genus Carica; species Carica papaya. The sequence goes on along the minus strand of NC_142310.1, from coordinate 29,130,682 downwards.
TATATATATATATATAAGTTAAGTTAGTAATTATATTATTAATTCAATCCAGCTGTATCCCTGCAAAAATGGTTATCTATTAATATTGCATGGCCTTGTTTTGCTTCCCGTGACACTTGGTATCTTGTATACAATTTCTTTCCAACTATGTTCATCGACCTTCTTCCACATCCATCTCCAAAAATTATAAGATTATATATTTTCAACCTCCAATTTAAGTGGTTAATTAATTAATGAGATAAATAAATCCAACAATTAAATGTAATTTTGTATATATATATTTATTATATGTATATGCAGAGGATCTCTGGCACAAAACTTATACGTGGAAAGTTTGAATTTAACGTCTGCAACGTTCGCCTCTGCGACCACCAATCTCCTCCCAGCCATTACCTTCATTATTGCTGTCTGTTTAAGGTAATATACATATATATAAGTACAAAAAATCATATATATATATATATATAATATGTATAAATTAAGCAAGATGTTTATGAGGGCATTGGATGATGAGACAGGATGGAAAAGTTAGGACTGGGCACGTTGCCTGGGAAAGCAAAAGTTACAGGGACATTAATGGGGCTTGGTGGAGCAATGCTACTCACGTTCTACAAGGGTTTTGAAATCAACATCTGGTCAACTAAGGTTGACCTTCTTTCCCATAAACGTCACGTAGCATCTTCTCCTATCCACCATACAAATTTTGCATTGGGTGGTTTATTAGCCCTAGCCAGCAATTTCTCTTATGCATCCTGGCTCATTATTCAGGTGAAATTTCAATTTTTTTAATTTTTTTTTTTCACTTTTCTAAATTTAATCAAATTTACTCACACAATATTATATATATATATATATGTAAATTTTATGGCAGACTAAGATGAGTAAGACATATCCATTTCATTATTCAAGCACCGCCTTGATGTCATTAATGGGAGCCATGCAGTCAGTGGTGTTTGCTCTTTGCTCAGAAAGAGATTGGCAACAATGGAAGATGGGTTTCAACATTAGGCTACTTACTGTAGCTTATGCTGTACGTTTTCACCTACACCCATACGCATATCTATACACACACACACACATATATATATAGTATAGTTTAGTACTTGAATGCATGTTTAGTGATGTATAAGTTTTGGGTGTTCTAGGGTATGGTGGGTTCTGGTCTGATGGTGACTTTAATAGCATGGTGCGTGCGCATGAGGGGTCCTCTCTTTGCATCTGTCTTTAACCCTCTAATGCTCATATTAGTTGCTTTGGCTGGTTCTTTACTACTTGACGAAAAGCTCCATTTGGGCAGGTATATGTATATGTATATATATATATATATATATGTATATACACATACAAATATATGTGTGTGTAAGACCAGTATAATAAATCTTGTTTGTGTAATACATAATTTCAGTGTATTAGGAGCAGCGTTGATTATATGCGGGTTGTACTCAGTGTTGTGGGGTAAAAGCAAAGAGATAAAGAAAGCGAATCAATTAGTCCCAGCAACGAGTCTTCGTCACCAGCATCATGATCTTGAATCTATCGAGATTGTTAATGTTGCATCCCACAACAACAACAAGACTACTGAAGAAAAAGAAGATTCAAAGGAGCATCAAAAACTGGAAGAGAGTAATTTTAATCAGAGAGAAAATTCACGAAATAACTAGTAGTAACTTGGAGGCGTTTCAGTAGATTAGACTCGAACAAAATCAATCATGTAATTAGTGTAGGTACATGCATGATTGTATATATAGCAACTAAGGGTATATATATATATATATATATATACACCTTCTCTTTGTAACTGTTAGTCCATTAAATTGGGCGTTTTTGTTTGCTTAATTTCCACCCTTAATTACAGTAGAGAACGACTCAGAAAACCACTGTAATTTCTTTCATTTTCCTTCTAATTTAGCCACCTAAAATTACTTGCAACCTTTAAATATTATATGAAATTAATTTTTATTAAATATAGAAAAATTAAGAACTAAAATTCTGGAACTAATATCATTTTAAGTAATTGAATAAAACAACTGTCTCAAAAGCTTAAACTTATAAAAAATTACATAATTAATTATTTATGCTTTAACGACAATAAATAATTATAAAAAATGTATTTTAAAATATTTTGTTGTTGTACTTTTTTTTTCATTGTAAATTTGATGTCTACTAATTTCTTATATAGCGATTGAAATTCTTTGTTATGAGAAATATATTTTTTATATTAAATCATAAAAATCTTTTTGAACAACATATTTTTTTTTGTAAAAACTACAAAATGTGTTGTAAAAAATAATTTTTTAAAACTAAACTATAAAAGTTAATGTGAGAATTTTTTTCCAAAATACTAATTTATTTATAAGAAATCAATTTTAACCTTTTGAAATGATGATTATTCATGTGAAAAAATTAGTTTAATGTTTTTCTTTTATTAAGTTCTAGTTACAATACTTAAAATTGTTAACATATATATCATTTACTAATCATGTTGCATTGATTTTATTCCTTCACTCATTCATCTCATTTCAAATGAAAACATTCCACAAAATTAAGTGCTAATGCATGATTTTTTTTTATATAGAAAAAAGAGAAAATTTGTTGATAAGCCGTTGAACGATACCACTAAAAAAAATAATACAAGATAAATCCCTTAAAGAGGACCATCAAAACCTTAATATACTGATAAGTGGTAGCACATATGTATACTTGTATATAAATCTTTACCTCTTGAAAATATATTTTTTGAAAAAGTCTTGGGATCATATATCTATTTCTTCAGTTTATGGCTCTTTATTATTTTACAGATTTAAAATGCGTTAGAACTAGATGTGATAATATTTTGTATTAAAATTAGAATTTTTCTATTACTTTCTTACAGTTATATTGACAGCCTAACACTGTTGTCTTTGATGATAAACCTTGGCCTAGTATTAACTAGTCTTAATTGTAGTTGAATGTCCTCCGAGGGCTCACGATGACAATGAGTGCTTATTTATTACTTTTTGATGTCTTCTAAAAATTTGAGTATCTTTTATTTTTCTAGTGTTCAGATGGATAACTAGTGTTAGTGTTAGTTGAACATTCTAGGAAGGCTCATGATGACTAGAGTTTTCTCCCAAATGTTTCCAAAATACATACAACACATTCTTAATAATATATATAGAATATTTTCAGAATTAAATCACATCAATAGATATAATGCTATAAATCTCTAAAACAAAATTCATGATAGGCTCATCAAACACAATTTTCTTTTTCAAATAGATATTTTGGTAATTCTTTTTTCACTAATTACCTTTAGAACATATTAATTTATAGAACAAATAATTCCATATACTATTAAGTTTCAAACACTATAAAAAAAAATTTGTTCCATAAAACACCTTGTATGTAATTTTTATTTATTTGGAATTTGAATATATATATATATATATATATCAATTTAATAACTTTTTCTGTGCCAACTATGAAATGAATCTTGATGAATAACAACCAGTCTATAGTCACATCCAATAACTATTCTACTCATGTGCAACAGCCAAACATTATAGATACAAATATGATGCCAAAATACCTTAAATATGAATTCATTGCAGGTTTGTTAAACAATGCAAGAATTTTGTTTCCATGGTTTTTTTTCTTACTTGTAAGTTTTAAAAGATGCAGTCTTTTAATATGCATATATTTCCTTTACTAACATAACATACAACTGCAAGATTTCACATGTAACATATATGTTTAGCTTCCATTATAAAACAACTATAGTTAATTAGTATATATATTACTTCATTTAATTGAATACAACAACTTTTATATGTAATATATCAACATATGTTTGCATATATATATATAGATATATATATATGCCTAGATATGATTAATAACTTATAGATATATAACATAAGTACCTATGGTACTTTCATTATTAGCATTTTGTTCAACACCTTGTTTATATATGTATATGGATGTGCATAATTTTTCCATAAGTATATATATTTATAAAGACACTACAAATAGAATTAGTCATAGTTATGAGAAATTTGAAAAAATAGTTGTTGTATTTTTCACTTAAGTTTGATAAAGAAATGTCTAAGGCAATGGTTTAGTGAAAAAAAAGTGAAATTTAATTCTATCTGCTTCATTTATCATCAAACACAAGATTAAAGGATAAACAATTGTGACATTAATGATATCACGTCATAGGATAGGTGGTTTGTAAAAATCATATAGGAGTTCTTGCTGAAGAAATTATAACCAAATTAACTAAGTACAAAATTACTAATGATTTTTCTGTAAGTTCTCAAATTAATCATTTTTAGTTTTGGACAACAGTAGGGTAACAAGACTAGGTGTATAATAGCTTTTAACATAAAGTATATTGGTCTTATATGATAGCTTTGTAACATCCTGCGTACCCACTGGGACAACAAACATCAGCACACGAAAATTAAAATATTGTTTTTAATATGTTGTACAATGCACAATGGTTTACATATTGTTAATTTAAACATTCTAAGCATCCCTTATTGCTAAATAATTTTACAAGGTAACATGTTGTAAGATTTTAGATCACTTGTACTACCTGCTCTACATTGTCATCAATTAATTTCTCAGAGTCTATGATTCAAATCTTTATTCTCTTGTTCTTTCTTTCATTGAAGCCTGACATTGATTCATATTACCACGATGAACTGGCGTGAGTTTTACAAACTCAATAAAAATGTAATAGTACTTTAATAGCAAATAAAATGATAAAAATTTCAAAGTATAATATTTTTCATAAAACAAAGAAGTCCCATAAGAAGAATAAACTAACTTTTAGACTTTGTGTAGCTAAATTTACTATTAAGGCCCTGTTTAGATGAATTTTAATAATAGATAATTAATGTATGACAACGACAGTGATTGGATGACAATGACATATTATAAGAATGACAAAAAAATTTTATATTTGGATGATTGTGTATTAATGTATATTAATTACAACTGTTTGCTTGGAAGGTAGGATGATATGATTATATTTTCAGTCAAATTATTAATTTATCCATACTTTATTATATGTAATAGTAAATTGTATATAAGAAATATATAATGAAACAAAATAAATTATACAATAATATAATTAAATTTATATTTAAATAAATAATTATTACATATAATCAAATTAAATTTTTATATTTGATAAAATAAATAATTATTATTTATATTATCACATTAATTTAATTTTAATAAAAATAAAATTATTTATATATTAAAAACAAATTGTTGTAATTATATATTATTATATTAAATCTAAAATTATTTCAAAAAATTAAAAATTAAAATATTTTTGAAAGAATCATTTATTTAGGAGGGTATAACGAGAGTTAAGCATATTTTATGAAGGTATAACGGGAAATACAATTATTTGTCCGTCACATACCACCAATTCGGTGGTTTTAAAAATTTATCTAAAATGTGCCAGTCGGATATCGTTTGTTACCATCTTATCAGGTTGGAAGTTGAAACAAACAGAATTTCATCACACTCGTAGAGTACTTTACATTAATTGACTACCATTTACCACTATTCAAACAGAAGATAAGAGTTACTCATTTTTAAAATTTAAAAAAAACCTCTTTTCAAATTGAACATATACAAACATTTTCATATTTGCTCAAGAATTTGACATTAATTCTTCTTACTTCGAACTTACGAACTTTCACATCTTTGTTTCATATTTCATGTTTTAATTTGCATTTGTATTTTTTTTTGTACATTTTTGTATCTCATTCTCTTTTGGATTTATGTCAAATTTTACACTTACTTCAGTTTTCTATCTTAATTTCATACTTTTACTTAATTTTACCTTGAATTATCACACCTACATTGATTGCACATTTTATTTCACATCATACACTTATCACTTGTTTAACCTTTTTTTATATTTAGATTTTTAATCAGCATGTATTACTTCGCTTATATACTTTCATATAAGCACTTCACTTTACATTTATCATTTTATATTTTACACTTTGCATCTTTACACTTTTCTTTATACGGTACAATTACCACTTTAATAATTACACTTTCCACTTTGATATTTAAACACTGAGATTTCATTGTACAATGCTGCTTTAACCCTTACCAATGAAAGCATTAAGAATTCCCACTATCAATATGGATAGTATATACAATAACATTTACAATGACAATACTTCGCCAAGGTGGTCATTTAACACTAACAGTTAAACTTGATCATCCTTCTATGTGATAGAATTAACCAACACTTATCTTGTTAAATTTCAGCTACGCACATACAATCTCCTCCGTGATATATAGTCAAACAGATTTATACGTCCTTATATTTTACATTGACCCTCAAATTTTTGACTCACACTTAGACTCATGTTATATTTTTTTATTACCTAATTAGTTTCTAAATTTATTAACTACTATGTGGGGTATACTTGTGTTGTTATTTGTGAACTTTATTTTATCCATTTGATTGTTCATGTTTTCTTATTAAGTTTTCTAATTCTTTTATTATTGAAGCATTCTATTTGAGTTACAGTATGCACAAATTAATTTTTTTTTTATAGTGTACTAGTACACATTGGAGTAAATAAAATTTGTTCCTATTTTATTTTATCTAGTTTTCTTTTACCATGATTCCCTTTATTTCTGAAGTATAACTTTGTTTATTTGAGATTTGCGAAACATCCTTCTTTTACCATGATTGACACCCTGATTTCTCTTTTTAAAAAAAATATATATATATTACTTCCAGTATTTCACTTAATTTCCTAATTTCATTTTAATTAATTTAAATCAAATTTCTCTCTCTGAAAGTTCTCATTTACTATTAGTTTATTAGTGTTCAAAAAATCAATACTTTGAATGGTTCATATCGTTTGAAAACTCTATTTTCCTACATCAAGGCCTTACAATGTGAAGTAATAATTACTTTACTCTTAAATTAGTTAGATCTAAATATCCCTTCATTTGTTACACTTTTCATTTTGAAATTCCCTAATTAGACCACATTGGCATTGCCTAAAACAAAGTATATTCAATATTAATTTCTAAATCATTTTTTATTCAATATTTCTTCTTTACTTGTAAGTTTGTTTTCCTACTAATTGCCCACTTACCAATAGTGATTAATCAATTCCTATAACTTTCAAAATTAACCTCCCTTATCCACAATTAACCAAATTTATTTTCAAGTAATTATTAGAATCAAGATTATATTCCAAATAAGTGTCAAGTCATTCATATGCTCTTTATTACTTATTGTTAACTACTTTAAAACATTATCCCCCATATCTCACCCAGTCATATACTACTATTGAAATCAATTTCAAGTACCATTTATAGGGTTACTATGTTATTACTTGTACGGGGCATTCCAATTTCATGTCAATTTCCTTTATTTCCTTAATCAGCAAATCTCCATGTCATTATTAAGATTGAGGTTTTATTTTAATGGCTTTCAAATTTCCCTTTGCCATTTATAGATTTCATTGGATTAATTAAAAAAAAAAATTCAACTCGCTTCTTTATGATCCACAAATTGAATTAATAACACATCAAATTCAAAACCAACACTTGCAAGTTAGTTTTGAATTTTACCGTGTTCATCATCCCCAAAATGCAAATATGGTTACCACTACGACCCAACATCAAAATCTAAAATAGCCTATTAAATGAATCAATATTTTGTAAAAACTATAAACGAATCTAACCCTAAATGCTCAAATAGATTCGACACAACATAAATCAACCGTGCAACCTGGGGGTTTTCCGACCACCCCCACTGGGTTTTCAGAAACCCTAGTATTTCAGTGGACTCAAGATTCAAAGAAAAATTTACTACTTCGAAAATAAATCAAGAATGAACAAATAATCATTTAAAATATAAATGGAAAAAAAAATTGAAGATCTGGGGTTAGACACTACGGCATTCTTACCAAAAACCCTAGATTTGAGACTTCCAACTCATAATGGCAAGTTGGTCTTCTTTCTTTCTCTAAAGCTTCTTCTACTCGAAGGAGTCGAGAAAGAAGGTTTAAATGGGATTTTCATGTCATCCCATCGCTAGGGCAAATCTGAACCGCCAGATCCACAGGGTCAGGGGTATTTTTGTCTCTTTAGGTACGTCCTTAAATTTCCACCGTCCAATTAAGTGTATCTTTGTCCTTTCGCCAGTGTCCTTTGGCGGGAACACATTCTCACTATTCAATTTCTTTCCTTGAGATGCGATCGTGACCATATGATCCTCCCCCTCTCTGCGTGGTCCGGTCTAAACCGTTCATTCTTGCGCATGCATCTAGCCCATCCATTTTCTTCTCTTTTCCCACGGTTTGATCCCATCTGTTCATCCACGCATAAGGCCCTATCGTCTGATCTTCCACCTTGCCTCCTTCGTGGCTCAATCAGAGCCCTTAATTTTAATTCCCCTTTTTTGGCGCTTACATGGCCGCTTCTGATTAGGTTTTCCAGACACCTCACCTGCTGAGGTGTCCCATCTTTTAATATTTTCATAATTCTCCTCGTTTTCAAACTCCTCTTCAATTTAGATTTTCCTCAATTTCATAAATCTTTACATATATATACATATATTTTTATCTCATACAAATATATTATTAGAAATTTCTATTAGTAGAATGTTAAGTATATATGGAGGATATCTTTATAATAAAACAGAAACAAATATTATTTTAATTGTGCTCAAGAATTTTATAAAAATATTTTTTTTTAACTATCTACAAAATACTTATGAATATACTAAAACTTTACAAATTTATATATTTAAGACTTAATAGATTTAGATTATATTACAATTAAATCCACAGTATTAATGGTCAAAATAATTGTATATTTTTATACCTTAACTATTAGATATATTGCAAAATATAAATAAAATGTAATGACCCCGGAAATTAAAAGGAAACGTATATATAAAATTCTAAGTGCGGAAGTGAAATAAAATATTATGATTAACATCCCTTACACAATAACTAAAACGAATTAAACGTATATAAAAATAAGCTAACTAAAGTAAATACTAGAAATGAATACTATAAGGAAAACTATAAAATCTTTAGGCATCTACTCGCCGTCTTCCTGCGGAATGGACTCGGGAACCAAGTCCTCCTGATCTGAAATGGTTAAGGAATGAGCTACACTAGCCCAGTAAAAATATCACACTATGTCACTATCACAGAAGTAAAGGTTGGTAGAAAACAAAAACGACCAATGGAGTATAATTTTCAAGTAAATTTATTTATCAATAATAAAACTCTTTACCGTCTACTTACATCGGTGAGATTTATGAAAACAACTTATGAAAACAATAACATTATAATGTCATGAAGTCATATGCACACTGTAACATAACACATGTCATAATTTTAATATTTCAATCACCAAGCAATAAATTTCCTCTTTTACCAGCCTACCAGTATCCATGGGGATCCATAGGGGTTCCCGGCACACGTGAACCATTCATTTTTAACAACTTGATTTCAGAGTCGTCCCCATACCCCGTCTAGTATGGGTGCCAAAACAATAAACCTCAATACCCCGTCCGGTATGAGGGTGAAGCGGGCCGTCCCCATACTCCGTCCGGTATGGGTGCCAAAATATTTAAAGTCTTCATACCCCATCTGGTATGAGAGACAACATTTCCAGTAGGGTCCCCTATGGACCCGGTCTGTCCACCATCTCTTAGGATGTCTAGTGAGGCTGTTAACCTATCCATTTATCAACTCAATCCCATTCCTATTTGTTCTTAGTCTCAATTACCCAATCAAACATAAATACGTAAATCAGTAACGAACACCAAACAAAGCAAACATAACATCGGGTTCACAATAATCAAACCATAATGAATTAAACAATGAATCATGCATACAAGCCACAGAATAAACAAATCGGATACTACACTGCATTTAGACTGTAAAATAAATCAAACAGGAACTGACCGAAAAGCATATCCGATTCGGGCTCCATTAACAACCTTAATTAATTATACATATCCATGAATTCATAAAATATCGTTTTATCATTTATTAGACTTTAATACCGTGATAGAAAATAGGGTGAGAGATCCTTACTTGTTTCGGAGTCTGAAATCGGGTTCTCACTGTGCCTACGGGCAGTCCCTATATTCTCTGAATTTTTCTCCGAAAACTGAAACACATTTTCGGTACCTGCACATATCCCAGAAAAATCCTAAATCAGACCCAGGGCTTATTCGACCAATTTCGAAATTCTGGCACGGTGGCTCCGTCGTGCTCTGGCGACAGCGTCGCCGCCCACGGCGGCGATCCACCTCAGGTTGGCCATTTTCGGCCGAATTCGGCCAAACTTGCATTGGTTCCTGTGATAAAATACCCCTAGGGCCCTCGATGGGCCAAAAAAATCCAGAAAATCGAGACTTACCGACAGCGAAGCTCTCGGGTGCGGCGGCTCCTCCGGTGCAAGTCGCGATTTGATGTTTTGCTCCGATCAACCTGTAGAGGAAAGGACAGTGGTCACAGTGGTGTAAAAATTACATCGAACGGGAATCGGGAAGGGCATCATTGGAGGCAAAAATCAAATAAACCCGCGGCGGCACCGCTGGGCTTCGGCGGTGTTTTTCGGCCAATTGGCCGGTGGTTTGGCTCTCATTTGGCCATAGGGAGGTTCAGCATCGAAAACCGAGCCAATGAGAGAAATTTTACCTCGTTTGGCAGTCGAAATGTGCTCCGGTGCGGCGGCGGGTGGCGGCGGTCGGTTCCTCCGATGGCTGGGTTGTCTTCTTCGGCGAGGGTTCTGGCGGCTAGGGTTTGGGGTTGGGTGTGGATGAGGTTATTTATAACCTTTTCTTTTTAATCTGAACCATCCATCACATTTTAATCTGGATCGTCCGATCGCGATTAAATTGAGAATGAACCTGGATCGTCCGTCGCAATACGATCTGGGCCGTCCGTGCGTGATTCAATCTGGACCGTCCGCACGCGCTTTTGATCTGGGTCGTCCGCATGTGCTTTTGATCTGGGCCGTCCGTGCGCGCAGGAACGGATCTGGGCCGTCCGATCGCGTGCACGCGGATCGCCCACGTGGCTCCATCCCGCGTGGCCTCCCGCATCAACGTCCCTGCCACGCGGCGTGTCCTGGTTGGCCAGGGCTGCTGACGTGGCGCAATTTTTCTAAATTATGTTTTGACCACCGATTTTTGATTTTCTTTTCAAAAACACCCCCATAATCCAAATTTTCACTCTTTTTTCCCAAAATCATTTTCAATTAAATCCAAAAAATAATTTTACCCCTTTTTATCATTATTATTATTTTTATTTCTATTTAATTAAATTAAATTAAATTAAAACTATATAATTATTACGTAATAAATTAATTATTAAAATAAAATAAAATCAAAATAATTCCAATAATAATAAAAATAAAAATTTGGGTGTTACATAAAAATAATGATTTAATTCGTGGACAAGGGGCATGGATTGAAAGAAAGAAAAAGAGATATAGATAAATGAGATAAGATAAAATGTAATCAAATCTACTTTTTTCTCAAAAATAAGGAAAAAAATTAAATCGTAATCCTCACCTCCCTATGAAAAAACGCTCAGGGCCTTCCTTAATGTATAAAATTATTCACCACTAAACCTTTGTGTGATATTTATATTTTTAGTGCTTTCTTCATCCTTGCATATACATTTCTCTCTCTCACTCTCTCTATAGAGCTCAATATATGTTTTCGTGTTTATGTATATGTTTTGAATTTAATAAGATCTCATCGGTTTTATCTAAAAGTGAGAGCTCATAACTCACGAGTTTGGAAATATAGGCACAAATCGGAAAAGGTGAAGAAAAAGGTGCACAAATCAATATTCATTTGGTAAAGCAGTAGAAATGTCTAATATTACTAATCAAATACGAAAGATCGTCAAGGTAAATTCCAAACTATATAGATATATGAAGGTTTCCATGATCTTTTAAAATTTATCAAAATTCTCTATTTTTAAATAGGAAAATGTGATGGATTTGAGAACAAATGTGAAAAAAGAAAGCACGTCAAGCGACTGAAGCAAAACAATTAGCGACAAAAGATAGAAATGTCACGATCGAGGTAGAGGTAACATTTTTCATTTCTTATGAAAGACCAACATAACAAAATATCTATCCTTTTGAACCCACTTAAATGGTGTTTCCACGATCTATAAATATATATATATATATGTCAATTTTTTTTACTGAGTCCTTTAGATCATGGAGTACTCAGTGTGTATTAATTTATAGAGGGATCAATTGTAACATAAAACAAGGAAAAATGTCTGATAGCTGGAAGAGCCACAATTTCGTTTACACTTCTTAAGGACCTTTTGGTCATGGCTGCTAACATTGAACTAGTTAGTGAATTTTTCATCAATTAAATCTTCCATATTGTTTAGTAAGTCAAATGAGATTTGTAAAAAAACTTAGTAATTGTTAATTTGCTTGTTGGCAGTATGCTTAAGAAGATCTCATTCGACCCAAAAATAATTTCTGCTACACAATCCAACAAAGAATTGAAGGGTGGATGATCGAGCAACGCCAACATGAAACTACAAGATATGATTCAATAAGTCCCTTTAATTTTTGGAGCTAGACAAATTACTCTTTTGGAGCATGCATTTAGAAATAGAAAAAAATTTATATAGTTACCCAAAAACCTTGACAATATTTACCTAATGTTGAAATGCAGTATTTTTTTCATATGAAATCACAAAGATTGTTTCCTGTGGAGGTGGTAGAATTTATCCTTTATGAGACCCACCTGAACAAGCCCACTTGCAAGCCAAACAAGAACAAAACTAAATAAGAGAATAATTCTACAATGCCTCCAGGAGAAAGGAGTACTCCAATGCAGAAGAAGGTCGACAAACTAAGGAAGAATGCGGAGAATAAGGAACAAGGGAGTACTACAATACAAAAGAAGGCTTGCAGGCCAAGAAATAAGGTGGGTGGGGAACAAAGAACTTCTTTTGTATGGTTTTTTTAGTCTGTATAATATTTTTTAAAGATATTCAACTCATTGGTAATTTTCTAGTAATAAGATATGGAGAGAGATGTGACTGTTTCAATGAGTAGAGTTTATATATATACATGTAATCCACTTAGGTAGAAATGTATATAATAGTCCGTGGATGTGCAAAATGTTGACTAAAATAAGCTTAGTTTGCTTATTAATTTGTAGGTGTCAATCAAGAGGGAAAAGCTTAAGGGGGTGGTAAGAGAGATGCCTTGGGTCATTGATGAAGTAGTTAATTAATATAAAAGCTTAGTATTAATATTGTTATTCTTGAACAATTTACTAAAATTAACTTGCTTTGTGTTTGTTGGATAAATAATGAAGTCATCGGTGATAGGATTCAAGGATTCTGGGATGAAGAAGATGGAAAATGCAAATTATTCTATCGAAGTAGCAAATTTAACTTAATTATGTAATATCTACCTATTTATAGGTGGATATAAAAGAAAATTACATTGACTTAATTTCTTGGTCCTTATAGATGGTTGCGAAGACAACTAGGAAGGGAAAGAGAAATATAATGGAAAAAGAGATTGATCCCATTTATGAGGTAATTAAGTTTAATTCTTATGTACTACATGTTTACAAAATGTATGGGTAAATAAACTTTTTTTGTTATTTGTATAGACGATGGAGCATTCCCAATAAAAACTGAGTGAAAATATTACAAAAAGTTATGGTGTGAGTTGTGTTTAATAAATATTTAAATTGATATTCAATTATGCCATTAATATATGATTATGCTACAAGTAATGAAATTGTTATTCAGGAGACAAAAGAAAATGTTACTATTCAGAGCCAAAAGGAAATGTCAAGAAGTATAGCTTGAAATATTTAGTAGGTGTACTAAAGAACAGGATGTCAGACTTCGAAAAGGAGGGTTTTTTAGAAGAGCTTTACATGCTAATGTCTGAATAATCAAATAAAGACAATAAAGAGGAGCAAAAGATGTACATTGGTGGTATTTATAGAAACACCCAACATTTCCTCCAATCTAAATCGTAAACAATTTATAAGTCTTCATAGCTCCATAAATCAATAATGGGAGTCCACCATGATACTCCAATTAGGACAGGGAGCATAATGCATTAACTCCCCATTCGTTTGTTATGATGGTATTTATATTTGGTGGAAGTCCTTTTTTGTAACGACCCCGTAATTCCAAAAGAAATAAATTATAAATTAAGTGCGGAAGGAAAATTATTAGTTAGGATTTATATTCCTTACACAATAACTTAAAGTACCAAATAGCATTACGAGAATTACCCTTTGAAGAAAATACAAAAAAAATTAAAGAAATAAAAGAAAAATAAATAAAATTGGCATTCTACTCGTAACCATATTGTGGATCGGGCTCTGGATCATGGTCCTCTTGATCTAAAATTGCTAATAAAGGAATGAGCTACACTAGTCCAGTAAGAATATCACGCTACTCACCGACACAGAAATAAAAGTTGGTAGAAAAATCAAAACAACTAATGGAGCTCTTAATTAAGCAAATTTATTTATCATAAACAAAATCGCTTACCATCTATTTACCATAGCGAGATTTACAAAACAACTTATAGAGACAATAACATAACACATATCATGATTTCATATGCAATTGGTCAGAATAATAATTTTCTCTTTATCAGCCTACTAGTATTCATAGGGGTTCATAGGGATGTTTCCACATGGTGTGAACCCTTTCCTTTAATATTTTCAATTAACGGGTCGTCCCCGTACCCCGTTCGGTATGAGGCAACGTTCATGGTAGGATTTTCTATGTATCCGGTCCGTCCACCATCTCCCAGCATATCCAGTAAACTTGTCGTTTTATCCATTCACTTAATCACATAATTTTCCGTTTACCTTTAATCTCTTGTTTCCCAATTCAACCATAAGCATGTAAAAAAAATAATATATGTATTCTAAACTATAAAATCAATCAATCAGATACTATCATGCATTCAAACTGTAAAATCAATCAACAGAATCAACAGTGAATAATTTTTTATTCTGGCTCTATTAGTAACCCATAATTAATTATGGTTATTTTCTAAATTGCACAAAATATCATATTATTGTTAATTTGACTTCAATTCCATAACAGAGAATAGGGTGAGGGATTCTTACTCAAATTGATACCCGAAAAACTAAACTTGTTGACTACACCTACTAGCGGTCTCCGGATTCCGTAAATTTTTCTTCGGGGATTAAAACGCGCTACAAGTACCTACAAATATCCCAAAAAATTCAAAATCAGTGTCAGGACCCCTTTTTGGCCAATTCTGGAATTTCAGCACTGCGGCTATTTATCTCGGGTTAGCTATTTTTGATCGTTTTCAGCCGAATTCGATCGATTTTATATCAATCCCTACGAGAAAATATGTTATGGGGTCTCGGTTAGCCCAAAAAAATGAAAAACTATATAGAAGGAAACAGTGATTACAATTGTGGAAAAATTACGCAGAACAGGAATTGGAAAGGAGCTCATCGGAGGTCGTTTTTGCAATTTTTTGCAGCAGCGCCACCAGGCTTTGCCCGAGGTTTCTTGCCAATTCATTGGTCCTTTTGCTCCGATCTGGCCATGAGAATGTTTAAAATTGAATTCCGAGTAAATGGAGAAATTTTTACCTCTTTTGGCGGTCGGAAGTGGCTCCAGCTTGACAGTGGGTGGCGACGGCTTCCCTTCCTTGTGGCTGGGTCTTCTTCTTCGGCAATGGTGTCTGGCGGCTAGGGTTAGGGTTTGGTGTGAAGAGGATTATTTATATTCGTTCTCTTTTAATCTGGGTCGTCCATCGCGTTTGATCTGTACCGTCCGATCGCGATTAAATAGAGAGTGAATCTGAACCGTTCATCGCAATCTGATTAGGATTGTCCGATCGCGTTTGGGAAGGAAAGGCACCCGGGATGTCCATGAGAGAATTTGGATCGTCCGATCGCGGGCACACGGATCACCCGTGTGGCCTCCCGCGTGGTACCGCGTTAGCGTCCCTTGCCACTCAGCGCGTTCTGGTTCGTTGGGGTTGCTGACTAGGTGTTGTACGTGGCACAACTTTCTTAAATTGCGTTTTGATCCTGAATTTCTAATTTTTCTTTCAAAAATATTCCTGGAACCCAAATTTTCACTCTTTTTTTTTTTAAATTATTTTCAATTTCATCCTCCACCTATTTTTCTTCATTTTTACATTAAATTAAAATTCAAAAATTAAAAAATTATATTTATAAATTAATTTAAATTATATTAAAATTAATTTGGGTATTACATTTTTTGTTATAGTTATATTCAAATAGTACTGTCACAATACAATGATAGAAGAGAATCTTCTACAAATAAAATTTTAATTCAACATTTGTTATAGGTGGAAACTAGAAAATAAAATAAGATGAACTTGGGTCTATTTTTTGTTTTAATTTTGAATATTCTTTTGTAACAAAATCATCTTCAAATTTCTCAATATTTTTAAAATTAAGTAACACCTTACTTTCAAATGAAAAACCACAAAAGCTCCTTTGGTACTCTCTTCTCTCATTCCACTTCATCTTTCTCCTCTCTCTCGGTTCTTGAGAGTGATGGGAGAAAAAACTTCACAACATAAATTTTAACTCAAGGAACAAGTAGTAGGTCGTTATTAATCTTATTTTTAGGTGAAATTAGATATCAAATTTTAAACAGACCGAGCTGGACTGCGAATGGGTCGACGGGAGAAGAAGAAAAGAGGGGTTGGGTTCAAGATTTCAAAAAATTTGGGTTTAGTCTGCTAAAAGAGGAAACCAAAAGAAAATGAAATAAATAAATAAATAAAAAATGGGTCTGGTTTTGGGCCAAAAGAAAGAGGAAGCGAAAGAAAGAACAGCTCTAAAATTGTTAGTTAAAAATCTAATGACATGGAAGAATACAAATATTACAAATTGGTCATAATCCAATTGAAGCAAAATATCTACAGAAAATGTCTAAACGGTCTATAGGATTATATAATTTGTAGGTAAAAAATTATTCAATAAAAAATATTTCTTATAATTTTTTTATCTATTTATGATAGTAAAAATTCAATAAAATCTACTTTTTCGTGTATTCTCCTAATCGGAGATGCACCCTTTTTTTCAAACTAAATTCAACATATTTTTATTTTATTTTATTTTATTTTAGGGTAAATTTTTTAAGATTATAAATTTATTTATTATGTCCAAATACATAAATATATTGTATGGTGGTTAGAATTTTTTATTTCCAAAATGTGGATAGGTCTAGGGAATATTTGCATGTAAAAAACTTAGGGTTATTATTTTTCAATGTGATTGTGAATAGTGAAGATGATCGAAGCAACAAGAAATCTCAAGTGCCATATACAACAAAATGATTACATCTATTGTCAAAATATCTCTAATCCATTTATTCCTCAATCCGCAACACATAGATACTTGGGTAATTAAGTTTTCAAAATTTTAGATCTATTTTATTTCGAATATTTATTATTATTATTAATCTTTGTTATTTCTTTGATTTTGATTATAATTTTCTATTTTGGTTTAATTAAAATTGAAATAAAACAACCTAAAGAAAAATTATATAGCTAGTAATATAACAATCGTAAGTAACTTTTGATTTAAGAACATGTTGATTTTACCCTTTACGTAACTTCTTCAAGTTAAGCACCAAAAAGTACGTGTTTTTTTTTTACTGCACGTTTAAAAGTAAAATTCTTTCAGAGTAAATAAAATCTGAATAGTAAGTATAAAACTTTCGACCTCTAAGCAACATCCGACAAAATACAATACAATCAAGACAAATAGGAGAAAAAAAAACTATCTAAATTAATTCCAAGCAATTCAATTAATTCCAAAACGGTGTCATTTTGTTACTACAGTTGTTTGGGCTAGGCTGCTGAGTGGGGTTTTTACGTTAATGGCATTTGGGGTTTTAATATTTGATTTAATTTTTGGGTTAAAACATATGGTTTGGACCTCATTTTATTTAGATTTTATATTGAACAAAGGACTTATGATAATTTAAAAATTAGATTAGGCTTGGGGTTAAACTTAATTTTTACAAAAGATGAGAGTTTAATTTGGATATGGGTTAAATTGAAATAATTAAGGGGCTTGGATAAATGAAGAATTAGAGTACAAAATAATAATAATAATAATAATTCAAAATGATGAAAAAATAGTGGGAAAAGTTGAGGTATTACAAATAGTAATCAAGAGATACATCTAGATTCAAGAATCAGCGCATACTTCATGTAAAAGAATCAACGTATACTTCAAGAATCAGCGTATATGTGTTAAGTTTGCATAAGGGTTTTATGAAGAAGTTTAATTTTCATTAAACATGATTGCCTAATATATAGGCGAATGAGTTTGCATGGTAAGATCAAAATATTCCTATTTAGTCTCTTGAAATCAAGGCTAAGATATATACAATATATATGCAAGATATATACACGAGATATGAGAAGATCGCCCGAGGCACGTCATTACTCCCCCTCAAGTTAGCCCATGAAGGTTACGCATGCCTAACTTACGAGATAGGTACTAGAACTGAGTTCGTTCGAGCGCCTTTGTGAATATATTAGCGACCTAATCATAGGAACAAACATGTGCTGTAGTGAGACGACCAACCAGGAGCTGTTCGCAAACAAAGTGACAATCGATTTCAATATGTTTTGTGAGTTCGTGGAAGACGGGATTGGAAGCTATGTGTAATGCAACTTGGTTGTCACAGAACAAACGCATAGGATGAGTCATAAAAACTCCCAACAAAGCCAAAAATGATTTTAACTAGGACAATTCGCACGCTGCTACTGCCATAGCTCAGTATTCGGCCTCGGCGGAGGAATGAGCAATAGTAGGTTGTTTCTTTATTTTTTAGGAGATTAGAGAATCTCCCAACTTGATAAAGTAGCATGTAGTTTATCGACGAGTGAGCGTGCACTCGACCCAATCAGAGTTACAGAAAGCTAATAGCTGAAGGGAGCTGTCTACCGATAAGAAGATGCCATTACTAGGACTGCCTTTGAGATAACGTAGTACATGAAGGACACCATCCAAATGCTTCTGACGGGGTTCATGATGAAATTGAGATAAAATGTGAACGACATAATAGATGTCGAGCTGAGTGATAGTGAGATAAATAAGACGATTAACTAAACGGCGAAACCAAGAAGGATCAGCTAAATGAGGACTGTCGGGGGTTGCTAAAGTGTGATTTTGCTCGACGGGAAAGTCTGCCGGTTTTAAGGCTGTTAAACCAACTTCAGACAAAATATCGAGGGCATATTTGCATTGTGACAGAAATATACCAGATGAGCCATGTGCAACTTCAATGTGGAGAAAATATTTTAATTTGCCAAGATCCTTAATGTGGAAACACTCATTTAGGTAGTGTTTGAAAAAGGCACAAGCTTCGGAATTATTTCCAGCGAGGATCAAATCATCAACATAAACAAGGACAGAGAGGAAGATACCCTGGCGATGATAAGTGAACAAGGTATAATCGGCATGTAACTAAAAAAAGTCGTAGGTGTATAAGGCAGAGGCTAATTTTGCAAACCAATTTCTGGGAGACTGTCGGAGGCCATATAATGATTTTCGTAGGCGACAGACCTTACTTAGACCAGAGGCAAGGTAACCTGGGGGTATACGTATGTAGATTTCTTCCTGAAGATCACCATATAAGAAGGCGTTGTGTACGTCGAGTTGGTGTAACTCCCACCCTTTAACCACAACAACAATAAGTAAGGCGCGGACACTGACCAACTTGGCGACTGGGGCAAAGGTCTCAATGTAATCGAGGCCCTCTACTTGAGTATCATCGCGGACCATGACACAGACCTTGTATCTTTTGATGAAGTCGTCCAAGTTGTACTTAATTCGAAAGACCTATTTTGAGCTAACGGTTTCTTTATAGGAAGAAGATCTTTGATGGTCTAAGTGCCAGTGCGCTTCAAAGCAACAATTTCCTCTTGTATGGCAGCACACCACTTAAGGTCACGAGAAACCTCCGAATAATGTTAGGGCTCAACACCAATGGCAACAGTAACTAAACAATGAGTGTGTGCACTAAAGAACTGATCGCAAGAGACATATTTGGCTAGTGGGTACCAAGTGTCTATTGAAAGGATCGAAGTGGGGGCCAAAAGACAAGCCAAATGACAAACAAAATCCTGAAGGGCGACCAGGGGGCGCTTAGTTCTCTTATCGTGGCCCAAATCTGTGCTAGAAGCAACCACTGAAGGTGGGTCAAGGGGATGCAACTCAAACGAAGATGAAGGTGGGACAGTGCTGACAAGAACTCCCCCTGTCTAAGAAGCTATATTAGGATAATGCCAATCCCATTAAGCTACAGAAGCAAAGGAAAAGGGGATGAGGATTGCAAACCCGACTCCTTTTTGGTGTGAATATGAGCAAAGGGGAATATAGTTTCTTCGAATAGGACATTGCGAGATATAAAAACTATGGAGGTTTCCAAGTCCAATACCTTCCAACCCTTCTTACCGAATAGATATTTAAGGAAGACACTATGACGGCCGCGAGGAACAAACTTGTTGATCTCCCAAGGATTTGCAACAACATAACATAGATATCCAAAAACCCGAAAATGGTTGTATGCAAAGGAAGCAAAAAATAGAATTTCATGTGGAGTTTTGCCGTGGAGAACAGAACTAGGAGTGCGATTAATAAGATGAGCGGCTGTGAGGACACATTCTCCCCATAATTTAAGATGAAGATTAGCTTGAAAGCGCAGAGCCTGTGCTACCTCAAGGATGTATTAGTATTTTTGTTCCACCCGACCATTTTTGTTGGGGAGTGTTTACCAGCGATGTTTGATGGAGAATACTAGCTGAAGCATAAAAGGATTGCATCGTCTGAGACTCAAATTCGGTCCCATTATCACTTTGAATTATCTTGACAGATTTGCTGAACTGTCGTTGGGTCATCTAGCAGAAATTGCGAAGTAAACTACTTGTCTGGCTTTTATTAGTTAATAGGTAAACCCATACTGCTCAACTACAATCATCAACAATGGTCAGAAAATAACAAGCTCTGAAAAGAGTACACACACGATACAGTCACCAAATGTCATAATAAATTAATTCAAAGCATTCTTTTGTATGAATACAACTAATCACAAATAGAAAACGTGTTTGTTTGACACGACAACATACATCACATAAATTATTATCTTCTAAAAGAGTAAATTGAACACCAAAGAAATGAAGTAGCTTTTGGTGGGAGGGATGACCCAGCCGTTGATGCTAGAGATCATAAGAATTCAGTGTAGTCACAGCAGTAATGGTAACAATCGATAGAGGATTGAACAGGAAAACACCCTTATGTGGTTTACCCAGACTAATCAGGTTCTTCATAGAACGGTCACACACAAATAAGGAGTAAATGTTATAATACAGTTCGAATCATTTATCAGTTGCCCAACAGAGAGTAAATTGATCGAAAGGTGTGGCATAAATAAAACAATGCGAAGGAGAAACCTTGGTGAAGCAACACCATTTCCTCCTTTATCGTTGATGTCTGCATGTCATCAAGAAGTCCCAATGGTGTAACGGCCCCGGAAATTTGAATGAAATATATGTATTAAAAATCTCAAATGCGGAAGCGTAATAAAAATTTTGATTAACATCTCTTACACAATAACCAAAACGTACTCAAAACATGAAGGAACAAACTAACTAAAAGAGATACTCGAAATAAAAACTATAAATATAACTATGAAGTCTTTAGGCGTCCCCTTCGCCGTCTTCATGCGGAACGGGCTCGGGAACAACATCTTCCTGATCTCAAATGGTTAAATAAGGAATGAGCTTCACTAGCCCAGTAAAGACATCACACTATCTCACCGCCACAGAAGTAAAGGTGGGTAGAAAACAAAAATGACCAATGAAGCATAATTTATAACGAACTCGTTTATTAACATAAAAACCTTTACCGTCCACTTACCTCGGTGAGATCCATGAAAACAACATATGAAAGCAATAACATTATCATCATCATGAAATCATATAAACTGTATAACATAACACTTACCACGCCTTTGCATTTCAATCATTAAACAACAAACTTTCCTCATTCACCAGCCTACTAGTATCCATGGGGATCCATAGGGGGTCCCCGCTACCCGTGAACTATAAACATTACAACCTGATTCCAGGGCCATCCCCATACCCCGTCCGGTATGGGCGCCAAAACCATGAACCTCAATACCCCGTTCGGTATGAGGGTGAAACGGGCCGTCCCCATACCCCATCCGATATGGATGTCAGAACACATAAGGTCTCCATACCTCGTTCGCTATGAGAGATCACGTTCCCGGTAGGGTTCCCTATGGACCCGGTCCGTCCACCATCTCCCAGGATATCTAGTTAGACTGTCCACATTATCCAACTATTAATTCATGCCCTTTTCTTTGGTCTCAATCATCCAATCATACACAATATGTAAACTAGTAATTGACACCAAATACTAGTAATTGTTTCGGGGTCTGAATTCGACTCTACAGTGCGCCTACAGGCTGTCCCTAATTTTTCTGAATTTTTTTTGGAAAACTGAAACGCACTACCGGTACCTGCACGTATCTCAAAAAATTCCAAATCAGATCTAGGGCCCCTTTCGGCCAATATCAGAATTCTAGCACGGCGGCTCCGCCGTGCTCTGGCGACGGTGCCGCTGCTTGCGACAGCGATCCGCCTCGGGTTGGCCATTTTTTGCCACACTTGCATTAGTCCCTGCGATAAAACAACCCTAAGGCCCTTGGTGGGCCAAAAAATCACAAAAAACTGAGACTTACCGGCGACAGTGCCTTCGGGTGCGGCGGCTCCTCCAGTGTGAGTTGCGTTTTGATGTTTGGCTCTGATCAACCTGTAGAAAAAAGAACGGTGATCACAGTGGTATAAAATTTGCATCGAACGGAGGCTGGGAAGGGCCTCATCGGAGGCAAAAACAGAGGGAGGTCGCGGCAGCGCCGCTAGATTTCAGCTGGATTTTTCGGCCGTTTAGCCGGTGGTTTAGCTCCGGTTTGGCCATAGGCGGACTCAGCATCGAAAAAAAAAGCCATGGGGAGAAATTTTACCTCGATCGGCGGTCGGAAACTTCCCCGGTGCGGTGGTCAGAAACTTCCCCGGTGCGGCGGCGGGTGGTGGCGGCCGGCTCCTCCGGCGTCTGGTTCTTCTTCTCCGACGAGGCACTGGCGGCTAGGGTTTTGTGGTCAGGTGTGGGTGGGGTTATTTATATCCTTTGCCTTTTAATCTCAACCGTCCATCAAGATTAAATCTGAACCGTCCGATCGCGATTTAATTGGGATTAAATCTGGACCGTCCATCGCGATGCAATCTGTGCCGTCTGTGCCTGATTGAATATGGGCCGTCCGTACGCGTGAATCTAGGCCGTCTGTGCGCACATTTGATCTGGGCTGTTCGTGCGCGCGGGAACGGATCTGGGCCATCCGATCTCGCGCACGCGGATCGCCCACGCGGCTCGTCCCCTGGTCAGCGTTTCCTTACCACACGACGTGTCCTAGTTGGCCGGGGCTGCTGACCTGGCCGCTGGTGTGGGTGCTGACATGGTTGCTGACGTGGCACAACTTTTTTAAATTATGTTTTGACCCCCGGTTTCCGATTTTCTTTTCAAAAACACCCCCAAAATCTAAATTTTCACCCCTTTTTTTCAAAATCAATTTCAATTAAATCCAAATAATATTTTTACCCAATTTTATCACTATTTATTATTTTTATTTTCATTTAATTAAATTAAATTAAATCAAATTAAACTAAATAAAAATCTAAAAAATTCAAATACAAAAAAAAAAGAAAATAAAAATAATAAGAATAAAATTAAAATACTTTGGGTGTTACAGTTGGAGATATCTCATGAATTGCAGAAAATAAAGCTAGATTATCGGTCATATGATGAGAGGCTCCACTATCAAGAAGCCAAGATACGGTAAAAAGATCAGCCTTACCAGCTAGTGACTTAGAGGTAGATGGTGGCAGTTTAAGTAGTTCGAGTAGGCGCTGCATTTGGTCAGGTGTCATACCAGGCACACTAGTTGGCGATGGAGACAGTACTGCAAGGATAGTAGTATGAATTGTGGCTGCTAAGGTAGACGGTGACTGTATCTGTTGTTGTTGAACACGGGTTGGTGGATCAAGATTTAAGTGGCGAGGTTTGCCTCGGTTGCATCCGTGGCCCTGTGTGGAAACACCAATTCGGGTGAAATAATAATCAAATATGTGGCCTAGTCGGTGACAATAGGTGCAGAAGGGATGACCACTTGGAGTGCAGTCTGCAGACCTAGACACGGGAGCAGGGCAGGGCGTGCCCAGATTTGATTTGTCAGCTTGGATGGCAAAGCCTAGTGCATATATGTAGCAGCCCGAAAATTTAAAATGGAAATTATATTATAAATATCAAATGCGGAAGCGAAGTCAAAATTTGAATAACATCCCTTACACTAAAACCAAAAAAACGTGCTCACAAAATATAAAAGATTAAACTACCTAAAGGAGAAACTTGAAAGTAAAAAACTGCGAATGTGACTAGGGAGTCTTTAGGCGTCCCCTTCGTCGTCCTCCTGCGGAACCGGCTCGGGAACGATGTCCTCTTGATCTGAAATGATTAAATAATGAATGAGCTACACTAGCCCAGTAAAGACATCACGATATCTCACCGTCACGGAGGTAAAGGTGGGTAGAAAATACAAAAAGACCAATGGAGCATAATTTACAACAAATCCTTTTATTAATAATAAAACCTTTACCATTCACTTACCTCGGTGAAATTCATAAAACAATATACGAAAGCAATAACATCATCATCATCATGAAAACATATATATGAACTGTATAACATAATACCTATCAAACTTTTCGTAATTCAATCGTTACACAACATATTTTCCTGATTCACCAGCCCACTAGTATCCATGGGGATCCATAGGGGTCCCGCTACCCGTTAATCCTTAACACTTGAAATCCATTCCAGGGTCGTCCCCATACCCCGTCCGGTATGGGCGCCAAACCATAGACCTCATTACCTCGTCCGGTATGGGCGCCAAAACATAGACCTCATTACCCCGTCCGGTATGAGGGTGAAACGGGTCATCCCGATACCCTGTCCGGTATGGGCGCCAAAACACATAAGATCTCCATACCCCGTCCGGTATGGGAGACCACAATCCCGGTAGGGTTTCCTACGGACCCGGTCCGTCCACCATCTCCCAGGATATCTAGTCAGGCTGACCACATTATACCATTACCCATTTACATAATTTTTCATTCTCTTTTTCCTCAGTCAACATCATTAATCCACATACAAGCAAGCAAACAGTAATTTATGCTAAACAGACAACATACAGCATCAATATCCCGGTCATTTAATCCATAATCAATAAAACAGTAAAATATGCATACGAGACTATAAAATGAAAACATCGAACCTCATGCTGCATTTAAAACTGTAAAACATGCCAAATAACAGTTAACCGACAAATACACTAGACTTGGGCTCCATTAGTGACCTTAAGCAATTTCACACATTCGTTGATTCATGAAATACCGTTTTATCATTTATTGAACTTTAAAACCGTGATAGGAAATAAGGTGAGGGGTCCTTACACGTTTCGGGGTCCGAACACGGCTTCGCAGTGCGCCTACAGGCTGTCCCTAATTTTCTTTGAATTTTTCTCGGGGAACTGAAACGCACTACTGGTACCTGCACGTGTTCCAAAAAAAATCCCAAATTAGGCCCAGGGCCCCTTTCGGCCAATATCGCAACTCCGACACGGCGGCTCCGCCGTGTTCCGGCGACGGTACCGCCGCTGGCAGTGGCGATTCGCCTCGAGCTGGCTGTTTTCGGCCGTTTCTGGCCGAATTCGGCCACACTCGCATCAGTCCCTGCGAGAAAATAACCCTAGGGCCCTCGGGGGGCCAAAAAATCACGGAAAAACGGAGCTTACCGGCGGCAGCGCTCTCGGGTGCGGCGGCTCTCCGGCGAGATTCGTGTTTTAGTGATTCGGCTCCGGTCAACCTGTAGAGAAAAGAATGGTGATCACGGTGATATAAAAATTGCATCAAACGGAGGTCGGGAAGGGCCTCATCGGAGGCAAAAACCGAGAAGGGGCGCGGCGGCGCCGCTGGGCTTCGGCCGTGTATTCCGGCCGTTTGGCCGGGATTTCAGCTCCGATTTGGCCACAGGAGGAATCAGCGTGGAAAAACGAGTCAGGGGTACGAAATTTACCTCGATCAGCGGTCGGAAATTTCCCCGGTGCGGCGGCGGGTGGCGGCGTCCGGCTTCTGGTTCGTCTTCTCCGGCGAGCGGCAGGCGGCTAGGGTTTGTGGTCTGGTGTGGGGGTTCTATTTATAACCCTTTGCCTTTTGATCTCAGCCGTCCATTTTGTTTTAATCTGGGCCGTCCGTTTTTGATTGAATCTGGGCCGTCCGTGCGATTTCATCTGGATCGTCCGATCGCACGCTTGATCTGGGCAGTCCGATCGCGCCTACGTGGATCGCCAACGTGGCCCATTCCGGAACGACGTGGTCTTACCACGTGGCAGGTCCCGGTTGACCGGGACTGCTGACCGAGCCTGCTGACGTGGCTTCTTTTTTTTTTTTTCTTTTTCGGCCCCTTTCCGGGCGCTACAATATATGTCGTTACAGGCACTAATAACTCTCTAGTGAGATTCTTCTTGTGAAATCATAACATACACTCGATCTAGGGATGGAAGAGGATCCATGTTGATGATCTGTCTCTTAATAATGGCATAGGCACTATCCAATCCCATTAGGAAGTGGTAAATGTTTAGATTTTCAAACCAAGTAACGATCTTTGTTCCTTGCCCGCACGAACATGGAGCTTTGGGGGAAAGGTTGGATAATTCATTCCATTTTGCTAGCATGGTTGTATAGTAAGTCATGACAGAGCAGCCAGATAGTTTGTTCATTGATATGTCGGACCAAAGTTGATAAATACGGGGTCTATTTTCAATAGAATATCGAGTCTTCAGTAAATCCCACATCAATTTAGCATCTATGATGCGAGAGACCATTGCAAGGACGGGGGAATCAAGAGAGTTAGACATCCACGAACAGAGCATTGAGTTGACGAATTACCAAGCTTTATAATTCGGAGATAAAAAATCCAGTTTTGCGATTGATCTGTCAATAAAGTTAAGGTTTATTTTGTGATTCTAATGCCATAAGTGTTACATGTTCCCAAGTGGCATAATTTGCACCTTTTATTTTACTAACGTGAGAGAGATGCCTGGAAGAGCCGAATGTGTAAGTAATATGGTGAAGTCGGATCAGTAACAACATAACTTTTGCTGGAAGTTTCGCTGTCAGATGACATGGGGACTGATGCTGTTTGCTTGGAAGTTTATATAGAAAGTAGAAGACACAATTTAGGAACAAGGAGATATGTGGAGTGTTTTGACGGCAGAAGCATTTACAGATGCTCTGATACCATGTTAAATTTGCAGAAGGGTTTTGTGAAGAAGTTGAATTTTCATTAAACATGATTGCCTAATATATATAGGAGAATGAGTTTGCATGGTAAGATCAAAATATTCCTACTTAGTCTCCTAAAGTCAAGGCTAAGATATATACAATATATATGCAAGATATATACACGAGATATGAAGAGATAAATGAGAGAGTAGATCGCCCGAGGTACATCATTAATATGTTTCATCGTTATTTTTAGTCCATCATGTATAACGGTTATATATAAAAGCATAACCATGGTTGACTTTTAAATAAAAGAAAAACTAATACCCAATTGATGCTCCTTTTTTATAAAGATTTTCTATGTCTTTGACGTTAATTCCATGGATATTTTGTCATTTGATCGGGTTTAAAATATTCTTGTATAATATTTTTTTTTCTTTTATCATTTTTATCTTGTCCCGTATTTTATAATTTTTGTGTCGATATTAGTTGTATTTCTGATTTTTTATTAAATAAAATATTTTTCATCTTAAAAGTTAAAAATAAAAAACAATTACAAAAAAAAAATAATCTTAATTTTTTTAAAAAAAAATTAGGTTAATATAATATTTACACTTAAACACATACAATATTGTTTTATTTATGAAAGCTAAAAATCATATATAAAA
Source organism: Carica papaya (assembly GCF_054855325.1). Lineage (NCBI taxonomy): Eukaryota > Viridiplantae > Streptophyta > Magnoliopsida > Brassicales > Caricaceae > Carica > Carica papaya. The sequence continues at coordinate 29,102,525 of NC_142310.1, read as the reverse complement.
CACAACTGTTATTTTAATAATAATACATTATTATATGCATTACAAAACAAGTTTATTCATATCAGTCTTAAATATACTAAATACAGTTTTGCAATTTATCTTGTCATGTATTACTCATCATATTGCAAATACACTAAAGGGTGATTTTATATTTGCACAAAAATCATAAAACAAAATTCATATTTTAAAATAAAATTATACATATGATGTAATTTCTAAAATAATTAAAATATATAAATATTTTTTATAATTTTCTAAATTTTTATTTATAAATATGAAAAATTTTGAAAATTAAAAAAAAAGGAACATGTATTAAAAAAGAAGTCCGAATTCCTTTCAACTTTTACCCCTTTAATTCAATATATCTTATTAAGCTTAAGTGTATAAATGCGTCTAATTTATTTCATACACTTGGCTGGTTGAACTAATTTTTTGAGTTAATACTTTAATTACTTTGTTTGATGAAAATACAATCAACTTTCTGAATTGGCAAATAGTGTTGCAAACTAAATATCGACTGCTTAAAAGTCTTGCTACTTTTGTATGTATATAAATGTAGGATGAAAAATAAATATGATTTACGTCACAAATGTAAAGATTAGTCGTTAATTTTTTTAGGTTTTCGTAGGTTACATAGATGTTACACGTGTATAAGATAAATATAGATACAGCACATCCCACACAGCTATATTTACCTACTAGTTTTGTTGAAGGGTAATTCAATAAGTACAACACAGCCCACGTAGTCTAATAATTATTGTTATTTTCTCTGTGTTAATTTTGGTTATTATTGTGTATAAATTAAAGAGTCAATTCGATTCTTGTTATATATTATTAATTATATTATTTTCTATACATAATATATTGTTAACTATATTATTTCACTTTTTTTTTTCTTAATTCTAATGTTATTTAAATTTCGAATAGGATGAATTCTATCGCGTTATAAATCAAATCGTGAGTTAATTATTATTATTATTTTGTATTAGAGAGTTAATTTTGATTATTTTCATGTCTAAATTTAATTTTTTTTAATGTTAGACGGTTAATTTCAATTATTTTATGTAAATTTTAAGTTGGATGAATCTCATTATGTCATTATTTAGATTCAAATTCAAATGTGTTTAATATTTGAATTTAACTAAATATGTGTATATTAAATATATTCAAAGTTCAATTTCTTTCTTAAGTACATCATTAAATTAATATTGTACCTAAATAAATCTATTAAAAGAAAATATATTCTCTTTTTATATTATTTAAAGTATATATATTTTTAACACAATTTAATTAAAGTTTCTTATTAATATTCGTGTATATGTATAAATAATAAAATATATAGTTGTTGAAGAGTTCAATTTTTTTTCTTAAATACATCGTTAAATTAACATTGTAGTTAAGTGAATCTATTAAAAGAAATTTTATTCTTTTTTTTATATTATTTAAAATACATAATTTTATGAAAAATTCTTATTAATAAGATATATAGTTGTTGAAGAGTTTAATTGATCCCTCATTATCCGTTTAACCAATTTAAAACTTATTTCAAATTCATGTAAGTTTTGTGTACTAAACAAAAGTAAAAATATGTATTTAAAATAATAATAAAACATATGCAATTAAGTTAGAAAATAATTTGTTAATCTTCAAATCCATTTTATATTTCATTATTAATTTCTAAATCTTATTTTTATTTTAAATAACTACATAGATATAGAAATCCTCAATATATATATATGTGTGTGTGTGCGCGCGCGCGTGTCGTAACTCCCCAGTCCGAGTCCGAGGTGGGCTGAGTGTTAATTAAATAATAATTAAAAAAATTATAATAATAAAAGGTAAAACCAAAAAATTGAAGAGAGAAAAAAACAAAACCCAGATTGGTACACGCCTCTAATTCAAAAACGAAGAATAAGCCCACACGGGGCTTCCACGAGGGAGAAGCAGCATGCGAGATTCTACCCGCCGCTGTATATAAGAGGAGGAAGGTGGCGGGAGAGAGAGAGGAATTTGTTAGCGAGAGAAAGGTAGAAAGGGAGAGAGAGGAGGGAAGGAAAAAGAAGAAGAAGAAGGAGAAGCTGGCAGCGGCACGCCCAAATCATTCCCGATCTGCGGCGAAGAAAAGGAAGAAGGAAAAGAGGAAGAAGCAGTTGTTGCTGTGCGCGATGGTGGGACTGGAGAAGAAGAACCGCGGCAGCTAGTCGCGCGATTTTCACAAATTTGTAGCTCCGTTCGGAGCAGTTTCACCAGATCCGTGCTGGATATGAACGCATGAGGCATTCTGTGGTGATTGTCGATTGGCTTGCGGCGGCGTGTGGCAGTCTGGCGGTGGCGTATGGTAGTCCGGTGGCGGCGCGCGGACTTTCGGTGGTTGCATAGTGAGTCCTAAGAACCCGATCGGTATAAGTGAGCTCAAAAACTCTAAATGGTTTACTGTTTTAGATTTAAGATTAATTAATTTTATTTAATTTGAATGCAGTGAATGGTTTATCTGATTTAGAATTAAAAATAAATTTAGACATGCATATTTGAAATTAGGAGATGGTCAATTTATTATTAAACCGATATGCATGTTACTGAAACAGGTTAATCTTATATTTCAAGGATAATTTCACCAATGAAATTTAAGCGGAAATCAGGTAAGTAAGTACTTATAAATGTAGTTTAATTTTTTAAATTATTAAAATTATGATATTTAGTAATTGATAATTAGTTGCAGGATTTTTATAAGATTTTATTATTGTTTTGTTATATTTTGTAATTAAATTCGTATATGTATTATTTACTATATATGTAACGGCACAGAATTTAAAAGGGAATAAATTATAAATTGAATATAAAAATAAAATAATAAAATTAAAGTTTACATTCCTTACATAATAATTCAGAATACTCAATAGGATTACGGTAATGATCATTTTAAAATAAATAAATAAAAAATTAAATAAATAAATAGAATATAAACAACTGAACATTTTATTCGCACCTTCTTGTCAATCGGGATCTGAATCTTTGTCTTTTTAATCCGAAATTATAACGGTCCCGAAAATTTAAATGAAGATATATGTATAAAAAATTTTAAATGCGGAAGCGAAATAAAATTTTTTATTAACATCCTTTACACAATAATCATAAACGTATTTAACGTATGAAAAAATAAGTTAATTAAAAGAAATACTCGAAATAAAAACTGTAAATAGAATTATAAAATCTTTAGGCGTCTAACTCACCGTTTTTCTGTGGAACGGGCTCGGGAACCACGTCTTCCTAATCTGAAATAGTTAAATAAGGAATGAGTTACATTAGTCCAGTAAAAACATCACACTATCTCACTACCACAGAAGTAAAGGTTGGTAGAAAACAAAAACAACCAATAGAGTATAATTTATAACAAACTCATTTATTAATAATAAAAATCTTTACTGTCTATTTACCTCGGTGAGATTCGTGAAAATATCATATAGAAACAATAACATTATAACCATCATAAAATCATATACATTTTGTAACATAATACATGTTATACTTTTGCACTTCAATAATCAGATAACAGATTTCCTATTTCACCAGTCTACTAGTATCTATGGGGATCCATAGGGGTTCCCCGCTACACGTGAACCATTAACATTAATAACTTGATTGCAGGGCCGTCCTCATACCCCGTCCGGTATGGGCACCAAAACCATAAACCTCAATACCCCGTCCGGTATAAGGGTGAAACGGGTCGTCCTCATACCTCATCCGGTATGGGCGCCAAAACACATAAGGTCTCCATACCCCGTCCGATATGAGAGACCACGTTCCCGGTAGGGTTCCCTATGGACCCGGTCCGTCCACCATCTCTCAGGATATCTAGTCAGGCTGTCCACATTATCCATTTATCAATTCACATAACATTTTTTTCATTTTTCTTGGTCTCAATTTTCCAATCATACACAAACACGTAAACCAATCATAACACCAAACAAAATAACACAACATCGGGTTCACCATAATTCAAACCATGATAAAAAAAACCATGATTCATGCATACGAAACCATAAAATAAATACATCAAATACTATACTGCATTTAATACTGAAAAATAGATCAAATAACAATTGACCGACAATATATAAGATTCGGGCTCCATTGACAACTTCAATCAATTATACATATCTATAAAGTCATAAAATACCGTTTTATCATTTATTAGGCTTTAATATCGTAATAGGAAATAGGATGAGAGATCCTTACTTGTTTCAGGGTCTAAAATCGGCTCTACAGTGCGCCTACGGGCTGTCCCTAAATTCCCTGAATTTTCTCCAGAAAACTGAAACGCACTACCAGTACCTGCACGTGTCACAAAAAATTCCAAATCAGACCCAGGGCCCCTTTTCGACCAATATCAGAATCGGCTCCACCGTGCTCCGGCGACGACACCGCCGCCCGTGGCGGCGATCTGCCTCGGGTTGGCCATTTTCGGCCGAATTCGGCCAAACTTGCATTGATTCCTACGATAAAATAACGCTAGGGCCCTCGGTGGACCAAAAAATCACGAAAAACTGAGACTTACCGGCGACGGAGCTCTCAGGTGCCGCGACTTCTCCGGTGCGAGTCATGGTTTGATGTTTTGCTCCTGTTAACCTGTAGAGAAAAGGACGGTGATCAAAGTGGTATAAAAATTGCATCGAACGGGAACCGAAAAGGGCCTCATCGGAGGCAAAAACCGAGAGAAGCCGCGGCAGCGTTGCTGGACTTCGGTGGCGTTTTTCGGCCAATTGACCGGTGGTTTGGCTCCGATTTGGCCATAGGCGGATTCAGCTTCGAAAAACGAGCCAATGGGAGAAAATTTACCTCGTTTGGCGGTCGAAAAACCCTCCGGTGCGGTGGCGGCGGCCGGCTCCTCCGGCGACTGGTTCTTCTTCTCTGGCGAGGGCACTGGCGGCTAGGGTTTGGGGTCGTGTGTGGGTGATGTTATTTATAACCTTCCCCTTTTAATCTCAGCAATCCATCACGATTTAATCTGGATCGTCCGATTGCGATCAAAATGGGAATAAATCTGGGTCATCTGTGCGCGTGTGATCTTGGCCGTCCGCACGCGTGAGATCTGGACCGTTCGATCGCGTGCACGCGGATCGCTCACGTAGCTCCATCTGTGTGGTCTCCCGTGTCAGCTTCCTTGCCACACGGCGTGTTCTGGTTGGTCGGGGCCGCTGACTGGGTTGCTAACGTGGCTGCTGACATGGTACAACTTTTTTAAATTGCGTTTTGATCCCCGGTTTCCGATTTTCTTTTCAAAAACATTCCCAGAATTCAAATTTTCACATTTTTTTTCAAAATCAATTTCAATTAAATCCCAAAAATAATTTTACCATATTTTATCATTATTATTATTTTTATTTTCATTAAATTAAATTAAAACCTTATAAATTAAATATTAAAAAAGTAAACTAAAATTCTAATATATATTAAAATAAATAAGAAAAAATAAAAATAATAAATTGGGTGTTACAGAAATGGTTAAGAAAAAGTGAAAGACACTAACCCAGTAAGAATGTCACACTACTCACCGATATAGAAACTTAGGTTGGTAAAAATCATAAAAATAACTAATAAAACTCTTAATTTAAGTAAATTCATTTATCATAAATAAAATTATTTACTGTATATTTATAGTGAGATTTTCAAAATCGACCTATAAAGACAATAACATAATCAATATCATCTTATATTCAATTAGTCAAAACAATAATTTTCTCTTTTTATCTGCTTACTGGTATCCATAGAGATCCATAAGGATATCTCAATTACGCGTGAACCATCATTTAACATTGTCAACTAACCGGTCACTCCCATATCTCGTCCAGTATGAGCGCCAAAAGTATCATTCTTTAATATCTCGTATGGTATGAGGGTGAAACAGACCGTCTCCATACCTCGTCTAGTATGAGTGCCAAAAATATCATCTCTCAATATTTCATCCGGTATAAGGGTGAAACGGGTCGTCTCTGTACCCCACCCGGTATGAGCACCAAAAAATGTCAATTCTCGATACCCCGTTTGATATGAGGCAATGTTCATGGTAAAGTTCTTTATGTACCCGGTCCGTCTACCATTTTCCAGGATATCCAGTAAAACTATCATTCATTCATTCACTTAATCAAGCAATTTCACGTTTACATTTAATTTTTAGTTTTACAATTTAATTGTAAATCACGTAAAATAAGTAATACATGCATTAAGGAAACACAATCGAATTATTTTACCACTTACAGTATATTATTATGCATTTAAAACTGTAAAATCAAACAATCAGTTAAAATAGAACAAACAATAATAAATAACCGGTTCCGACTCCATTATTAACATGTAATTAATTTTTGATATTTTTCAAATTACGTAAAATACCGTATTATTTATAATTAAACTTCAATTCTATAATAGAAAATAAGGTGAGAGATTCTTACTCGAATCGGTGTTCGAAACACTAAACTTTCAGCTGCGCCTACTGGCGGTTCAATTTTATTTTGGAGATTAAAACACGCTTCAAGTATTTAGAAATACCCGAAAAAATTCAAAATTGATGTTAAAAACCTTTTGCAGCCAATTTCAGAATTCTGGCACGGCGGCGGTTTGTTTCGAACTGGTCGTTTTTGGCCAGTTTTGGCAGATTTCGATCGATTTTATACTCATTCATGCGAGAAAATACGTTAAAGGAACTCGGTTGGCCGAAAAAAAATTGAAAAACAAAAACTCATCGACAGCAGGATTTTCTGGTGCGGCTGCTCCGCCAACTCACCTTCGCAGTTGGACATTTTTTTTGCCAACCTGTAGGAAATAGAATGGTGATTACAATGATGAAAAAATCGGACGAAACGGAAATCAGGAATGAGCTCATCGGAGGCAATTTTTATTTTTTCCACGGCGATGCCATTGGCTTTTACCCGCGATTTTTGATTCATCCGCTGATTCTTTTGCTCTGATTTGGATATGAAAATGTTCAAAATCAAATTTCGAACGAATGGAAAAATTTTTACATTTTTTGGCGGTCGGAGGTAGCTTCGGCGCAGCAGCGGGCGGCGGTCGGCTCACTTCTCCGGCGACTGGTTCTTCTTCTCCGACGGGGGGCTGGCGGCTAGGGTTAGGGTTTGGTGTGAAGTGAAGTATTTATATCCGTCTCCCTTTAATCTGAGCTGTCCATCGCGTTTGAAATCGACATTCCAATCGTGTTTAAAGAGGAAATGAATCTGGACTGTTCATCACGATTTGATATGAACTATATGATCGTGTTTAAAGAAAAAATAAATCTGAACCGTTCATCGTATTTAATCGCGATTGTACGATCACGTTTAAAGAAGGAATGTGTAACGGCCTCGCAAATTTAAAATGAAATATGTGTATTAAAAATGTCAAATGCGGAAGCGAAGTCAAATTTTCGATTAACATCCCTTACACTAAAACCAAAAACGTGCTCAAAATATAAAAGATCAAACTAACTAAAAGAGAGACTCGAAAGTAAAAGCTTTGAATATGACTATGGAGTCTTTAGGCGTCCCCTTCGTCGTCTTCCTGCGGGACGGACTCGGGAACAATGTCTTCCTGATCTGAAATGATTAAATAAGGGATGAGCTACACTAGCCCAGTAAAGACATCACGATATCTCACCGTCACGGAGGTAAAGGTGGGTAGAAAACACAAAAAGACCAATGGAGCATGATTTACAATAAATCCTTTTATTAATAATAAAACCTTTACCATCCACTTACCTCGGTGAAATTCATAAAACAATATACGAAAGCAATAACATTATCATCATCATGAAATCATATAAACTGTATAACATAATACTTATCACGCCTTTTGTAATTCAATCATTACACAACATATTTTCCTCATTTACCAGCCTACTAGTATCCATGGGGATCCATAGGGGTCCCGCTACCCGTTACCCTTAACACTTGTAATCAGATTTCAGGGTCGTCCCCATACCCCGTCCGGTATGGGCGCAAAAACTATAAACCTCAATACCCCATCCGATATGAGGGTGAAACGGGCCGTCCCCATACCCCGTCCGGTATGAGAGACCACAATCCCGGTAGGGTTCCCTACGGACCCGGTCCGTCCATCATCTCCCAGGATATCAAGTCAGGCTGACCACATTATACAATTATCAATCCACATAATCTTTCATTCTCCTTTTCCTCAGTCAGCATCATCAATTCACATACAAACAAGCAAAACAGTAATTTATGCCAAACAAGACAACATACAGCATCGGTTTCTCAGTCATTCAACCCATAATCAATAAAACAGTAAAATATGCACACGAAACTATGAAATGAAAACATCAGACCTCATACTGCATTTAAAACTGTAAAATATGCCAAATAACAGTTAACCGACAAACACACTAGACTCGGGCTCCATTAGCGACCTCAAGCAATTTCACACATTCGTTGATTCAAGAATTACCGTTTTATCATTATTGAACTTTAATACCGTGATAGGAAATAGGGTGAGGGGTCCTTACTCGTTTCGGGGTCCGAACACGACTTCACAGTACGTCTACAAGTTGTCCCTAATTTTTCCTGAATTTTTTCCGGCGAACTAAAACGCACTACTGGTACCTGCACGTGTTCCAAAAAATCCCAAATTAGGCCCAGGGCCCCTTTTTGGCCAATATCGCAATTCCGGCACGGCGGCTCCGCCGTTCTCCGGCGACGGCGCCAACGCTTGCGGCGACGATTCACCTCGGGTTGGCCGTTTTCGGCCGTTTCCGGCCAAATTCGGCCACACTTGCATCGGTCCCTGCGATAAAATAACCCTAGGGCCCTCGGGGAGCCAAAAAATTACGGAAAATCGAAGCTTACCAGCGGCGGTGCTCTCGAGTGCGACGGCTCTCCGGTGAGGTTCGTGTTTTGGTGATTCGGCTCCGATCAACCTGTAGAGAAAAGAATGGTGATCACGGTGATATAAAAATTGCATCAAACGGAGGCCGGGAAGGGCCTCATCGGAGGCAAAAATCGAGGAGGGGCACGGCGGCGCCGCTGGGTTTCGGCCGTGTTTTCCGGCCGTTTGGCTGGGATTTTGGCTCTGATTTGGCCACAGGGGAAATCAGCATGGAAAAACGAGTCGGGGGTATGAAATTTACCTCGATCGGCGGTCGAAAATCTCCCCGGTGCGGCGGCGGGTGGCGGCGGCCGGCGTCTCCGGCGTCTGGTTCGTCTTCTCCGACGAGGGCAGGCGGCTAGGGTTTTTTTTGGTCAGGTGTGGGGGTTCTATTTATACCCTTTTGCCTTTTGATCTCAGCCGTCCATTTTGATTTAATCTGGGCTGTCCGTTTTTGATTGAATCTGGGCCGTCCGTGCGATTGCATCTGGCCGTCCGTGCGCACACTTGATCTGGGCCGTCCGATCGCGCGTACGCGGATCGCCAACGTGGCCCGTCCCCGGTCGACGTGGTCTTGCCACGTGGCATGTCCTGGTTGGCCAGGACTGCTGACTGGGTCTGCTGACGTGGCTCTCTTTTTTAAAAAAAAACTTAATAAAAATAATTAATAATAAAATAACAAAATTTCCCAATTTTCCGGGCATTACAACTCTCACCCCCTTAAAGAAATTTGGTCCCCAAATTTTCCTCTTACTCTTGATCGAACAAATGGGATACTGGGCCCTAAATTCTGATTCCAGTTCCCAAGTAGCCTCCCTGGGCGTGTGGTTCTGCCACACGACCTTTACAAATGATATTTTCCGGTTGCGGAGTATTCTGCTCTCTCGGTCCGTGATACCGACCGGTACTTCTTCATAAGACAAGTTCTCTTGGAGTGGAAGCGGTTCATGAGCCAAGACATGAAAAGGGTCCGGGTTGTACTTACGTAGCATAGATACGTGAAACACATTATGAACCCGGGAGAGCTCAGGAGGTAGTGCAAGTCTGTAGGCAGTGGTACCATTCTTGTCTAAGATTTCAAATGGTCCAATATATCTGGGATTTAATTTTCCCCTCCTGCCGAACCTACTAATTCCCTTGAAGGGAGTGACCTTAAGAAACACCCGGTCGCCTTTCTCAAAAGCCAGGTCTCTCCTCCGGGTATCAGCATAACTCTTCTGCCTACTCTGAGCTGTCTGAATGTTTTTCTTGATTTTAACTATCTTGGACGTGGTCTCTTCTACCAAATCCGGGCCAAATAATCTTCTATCGCCCACTTCCTCCCAACAAATCGGTGACCTGCACGGGCGCCCGTATAGCGCCTCGTATGGGGCAATGCCGATGCTTGTTTGGTAGTTGTTGTTGTAGGCAAACTCTATCAGGGGTAGATGGTCGTCCCAATGGCCCCCGGAGTCAAGGATACAAGCTCGGAGCATATCCTCAAGCGTACGAATTGTCCTCTCTGATTGTCCATCAGTTTGGGGGTGGAAGGCAGTACTAAGAGACAACTTTGTTCCCATAGCTTGCTGGAAACTATTTCAAAACCGAGAAGTGAATCTGGGATCCCTGTCGGATACCACTGTCACTAGGACTCCATGCAGTCTGATTATCTCCCGGATATACATTATTGCCAACTTGTCCAAAGAATCAGTCATTCTGATGGCCAGGAAGTGGGAAGACTTAGTGAGTCGGTCAACAATTACCCATATAACATCATGTCCCGATCGTGCCTTGGGTAGTCCCGATACGAAGTCCATGGTGATGTGTTCCCACTTCCACTCTGGAATCGGTAAAGGCTGAAGTAACCCACCTGGGCGTTGATGTTCTGCTTTGACCTGCTGACATACCCAGCACTTAGATACAAAGTCGACTATATCTCTCTTCATCCCATTCTACCATAACCGAGGTCGCATAGTTTGGTACATTTTTGTACTTCCTGGATGCATGGCAAACCTTGAACTATGGGACTCCATCATGATGTCTCTCTTTAACTCACTGTCGTCTGGGACACACATTCTGTCCTTGAAACGAATCAATCCGTCAGCAGAGATCTGAAATTCTGAGTTCACTCCCTATTCTGCATCCTTCTTGCGGGTTACTAGGGCGGGGTCGACTGACTGGGCTTCCTTTATTCTTTGGATTAACTCGGGTTGGACTGCTAGGTGGCCCAAACATGTGGCTCTCTTCAGATCTCGCAGTCGAACCTGCTGCGTGGCCCCAATGGACCTGCATTCTGAAACCATCAAATGGGCTAGGGTGCCTGCACTTTTCCTGCTGAGGGCATCGGCTACTACGTTGCCCTTACCTGGATGGTATACGATGTCACAATCATAGTTCTTGAGGAGTTCCATCCACCTTCTCTAACGCATGTTGAGATCCTTCTGAGTGAAGATGTGCTTCAAACTCTTATGATCGGTGTAGATCTGAAAGGTCTCTCCATACAAATAATGGCGCCAGGTTTTCAAGGCGTGTATGATTGCGGCAAGCTCCAAGTCATGGGTATGATAGTTCTTCTCATTATTCTTTAGCTGTCTAGACCCATATGCTATAACATTTCCATGCTGCATCAGGACACAACCCAGGCCCAGATAGGAGGCATCACTATAAACTGTATACCCTCCTGATCCACTCGGTAGAGCCAGCACGGGTGCAGTAGTCAATCGCTTCTTCAATTCTGAAAAACTCCTTTCGCAGTTCTCGTTCCATTCAAATTTTGCATTCTTCTTTGTGAGTCGGGTTAGAGGAGCTGCTAGACTAGAGAACCCTTCGACAAACCGGCGGTAATAACCTGCCATCCCCAGGAAACTGCGAATTTCCTTAACTGTTGTCAGCCTTTCCCAACCAAGTACCGCTTCAACCTTTTCGGGGTTCACTGACACCCATTCCTTCGATATAACATGTCCTAGGAAGGCGGTTTGCTCGAGCCAAAATCCACACTTGCTCAACTTTGCATACAACTTCTTTTCCCTGAGTACCTGTAGGACTTGGGCAAGATGATAAGCATGTTCTTCTCTACTTTTTGAGTAGACTAAGATACCATCGATGAACACGATGACAAATTGATCCAATAACTCTCTGAAGATCCTGTTCATTAGATCCATAAAGATGGTCGGGGCGTTGGTCAGCCCAAACGGCATGACCAGGAACTCATAGTGTCCGTACCTGGTTCGGAATGTCGTCTTGGGGATGTCTTCTGCTCTTACCTTTACCTGATGGTAACCTGATCGTAGATCTATTTTAGAAAAGACCCGTGCACCCTGCAACTGATCGAAAAGGTCATCAATCTGGGGAAGATGATATTTGTTCTTAATTGTTACCTTGTTTATCCTTCTGTAATCAATGCATAGTCTCAACGTTCCATCTCCCTTCCTTGCAAAAGTAACCCCGGCACCCTATGGGGAAACGCTGTGTCTAATAAAACCACTGTCTTGTAGCTCAGTGATCTGTTTCCTTAGTTCTTCCATCTCGATGCGGCTCATTCGGTAAGGAGCAACCGAGATGGGCTGGGTACCTGGCTGTAAGTCTATGGTGAACTCGACCTCTCTGTCCACTGGTAGACCGGGCAGTTCATCCAGAAATACGTTTGAAAAGTCTCGGACTACTGGAATCTCTTGGATACAAACTTCTTTCTTGGGTTTACCTAGTTAGAGAAAATACAATATTAAGGCACTGGGAATTAAGAAAACTTGCCATTAGGGGAAATCAGTACTGAATAATTTTATTAACTTGTAAATGGCTCCTCGTTTGGAGGATTAAATACAATCTTTTTGTTAAAGCAGTCTATGGTGGCGTGATACGCCGCTAGCCAATCCATTCCTAGGATTACATCAAAATCCCCCGTGTCTAACCCTATCAGGTCTACCCTCAATTTCCTATCTGCTATCTCCACGGCACATGCCCTGTAGACAACCTCTCCTAGCAATGTCTCCCCCCCAACGGTAGATACAAGCAATAATGAATCAAGTCTATCAGGTGATACACAAATTTTGGAAGCAAGAACATGTGAAAAAAAAGAATGTGATGCACCATATCAAACAAAACATGAGCAACGTGGCCAGAGATAGTATACATACCATGTACCACGTCCGGGTCTGCGTCGGCATCCTTCTGGGTAAGATTGTAAACTCTGCCTTGGATTGGAGGCCTTATTTGATTCTGGTTCCTAGGGCATTCCCTTGCATAGTGCTGGGCACTGCCGCATATGCGACAGATGTTGTTGAGGCGGTAGCAAGGTCGGTCCTCGTGATCCCTGCCGCAGTACTGGCAGATCTTCCCACGTGCTGCCCCCGTAGCCTGAGGAGGGGCCTGGATGGCGGGTCTGGGCCTCTTACTAGGTTGGACAGGCATGGTAGGTGCTGGCCTGCGGAGCGGGGCTGAGGGTCGGGAACTCCCCGCTAGCTGAGGGTGGGTGTCGAAGCTCCTTTCTATGATCTGCGCCTTTGCCAGGATTGCTGAATATGTCTCGAGCTCCATCACCAATAAGTGCTGTCTGATCTCCGGGCGGAGACCCCACTGGAATTTCCTGGCCTTTCGGCCCTCATCCATCAATGTCTCTGGGGCATGTCGGCCCAGCTCCAGGAACTTACGGGCATACTCCGACACTGTCATGTTTCCCTGGACCAATTGAGCAAACTCCATTTCCTTTAGGTGTTGGATGTGTTTAGGGAGATACTCCGCGTGGAAGGCCGCTAGGAACTGCTCCCAAGTAGCTGGTGTAGGCAGGGTGGTCCGCTTGAGCTCCCACCAGCGTACTGCTTCCCCTACCAGCATGTAGGAGGCAATGGCAGCCCTCTGCTCAGGAACTACTCCCAAGGTCTCGAAAGCTCTCTCAGTCTCTGCCAGCCAGTATTGGGCATCTTCAAAAGAGGATCCCCCTGCAAAAGTAGAAGGGTTCAGTCTTCTGTACCTCTCTATGAAGCCGGGGTCGATCAAGGAAGGAGCGGGGTCCCAAGGTAGAGGGACTGGGGCCGGCTGAGGGTGAACTGGGGGACCCTGTGGTGGCACCTGCTGATGTGGTGGGGGTACTGGAATGTGCTGTGGCGGCGCCTGCTGGTACCGTGGCTGTGGTACCGGGTCGTACTGCGGCTGTGGTGCCGGGTGGTACTGTGGAGGAACAGGCTCCTGTCGGGGTGGCTCGGGATCAGCCTGCTGTAGCGGGGGCTCAACCTGCGATAGCGGAGGAGGTCCGGGTAACTCCCTTCTCTCCTCTCGCCTTTGCTGGGCAGCTACGAGAGCTTCCACCATCTCAAATAATCTGTCTAAATTCTCCCGAAGCGAATTATCTTGGGCCGCTCGGTTTAGTGGGGGCCTTCCTCTCCTCATTTCCGTGTACCTGCATTCACAAGGAATGGTTGAGTAACGATATATAGTATTTCTCTAAGGCACTATTGTGTAAGGGATGGGTCCGAAGAAATGCGGCTCTGATACCAACTGTAACGGCCTCGGAAATTTAAAATAAAATATGTGTATTAAAAATGTCAAATGCGGAAGCGAAGTCAAAATTTCGATTAACATCCCTTACACTAAAACCAAAAACGTGCTCAAAATATAAAAGATCAAACTAACTAAAAGAAAGACTCGAAAGTAAAAGCTTTGAATATGACTATGGAGTCTTTAGGCGTCCCCTTCGTCGTCTTCCTGCGGGACGGGCTCGGGAACAATGTCTTCTTGATCTGAAATGATTAAATAAGGGATGAGCTACACTAGCCCAGTAAAGACATCACGATATCTCACCGTCACGGAGGTAAAGGTGGGTAGAAAATACAAAAAGACCAATGGAGCATGATTTACAACAAATTCTTTTATTAATAATAAAACCTTTACCATCCACTTACCTCGATGAATTTCATAAAACAATATACGAAAGCAATAACATTATCATCATCATGAAATCATATAAACTGTCTAACATAATACTTATCACGCCTTTTGTAATTTAATCATTACACAACATATTTTCCTCATTTACCAGCCTACTAGTATCCATGGGGATCCATAGGGGTCCCGCTACCCGTTACCCTTAACACTTGTAATCAGATTCCAGGTCCGTCCCCATACCCCGTCCGGTATGGGCGCCAAAACTATAAACCTCAATACCCCGTCCGGTATGAGGGTGAAACGGGCCGTCCCCATACCCCGTCCGGTATGGGCGCCAAAACACATAGGGTCTCCATACCCTTGTCCAGTATGAGAGACCACAATCCCGGTAGGGTTCCCTACGGACCCGGTCCGTCCACCATCTCCCAGGATATCTAGTTAGGCTGACCACATTATACAATTATCAATCCACATAATCTTTCATTCTCCTTTTCCTCAGTCAGCATCATCAATTCACATACAAACAAACAAAACAGTAATTTATGCCAAACAAGACAACATACAGCATCGGTTTCTCAGTCATTCAACTCATAATCAATAAAACAGTAAAATATGCACACGAAACTATGAAATGAAAACATCAGACCTCATACTGCATTTAAAACTGTAAAATATGCCAAATAACAGTTAACCGACAAACACACTATACTCGGGCTCCATTAGCGACTTTAAGCAATTTCACACATTCGTTGATTCAAGAATTACTATTTTATCATTATTGAACTTTAATATCGTGATAGGAAATAGGGTGAGGGGTCCTTACTCGTTTCGGAGTCCGAACACGACTTCACAGTGCGCCTACAGGCTGTCCCTAATTTTTCCTGAATTTTTTCCGGCGAACTGAAACGCACTACTGGTACCTGCACGTGTTCCAAAAAATCCCAAATTAGGCCCAGGGCCCCTTTTTGGCCAATATCGCAATTCCGGCATGGCGGCTCCGCCGTGCTCCGGCGACGGCGCCGCCGCTTGCGACGACGATTCACCTCGGGTTGGCCGTTTTCGGCCGTTTCCGGCCCAATTCGGCCACACTTGCATCGGTCCCTGCGATAAAACAACCCTAGGGCCCTCGGGGGGCCAAAAAATTACGGAAAACCGAAGCTTACCGGCGGCGGTGCTCTCGGGTGCTGCGGCTCTCCGGTGAGGTTCGTGTTTTGGTGATTCGGCTACGATCAACTTGTAGAGAAAAGAATGGTGATCACGGTGATATAAAAATTGCATCAAATGGAGGCCGGGAAGGGCCTTATCGGAGGCAAAAACCGAGGAGGGGCGCGGCGGCGCCGCTGGGTTTCGGCCGTGTTTTTCGGCTGTTTGGCCGGGATTTTGGCTCTGATTTGGCCACAGGGGAAATCAGCGTGGAAAAACAAGTTGGGAGTATGAAATTTACCTCGATCGGCGGTCGAAAATCTCCCCGGTGCGGCGGCGGGTGGCGGCGGCCGGCGTCTCCTGCGTCTGGTTCGTCTTCTCCGGTGAGGGCAGGCGGCTAGGGTTTTTTTTGGTCAGGTGTGGGGGTTCTATTTATACTCTTTTGCCTTTTGATCTCAGCCGTCCATTTTGATTTAATCTGAGCTATCCGTTTTTGATTGAATCTGGGTCGTCCGTGCGATTGCATCTGGGCCGTCCGTGCGCACGCTTGACTGGGCCGTCCGATCGCGCGTATGCGGATCGCCAACGTGGCCCGTCCCCGGTCGACGTGGTCTTGCCACGTGGCATGTCCTGGTTGGCCAGGACTACTGACTGGGTCTGCTGACATGGCTGCTGACGTGGCTCTCTTTTTTTAAAAAAAACTTAATAAAAATAATTAATAATAAAATAACAAAATTTCCCAATTTTTCGGGCGTTACAGAATGGATCCCTACTGTCCACGCGCGTGGAAATAAATTTGGACAATCCGATCGCGGGCATGTGGATTGCTAGTGTGGCCTCCCGCATGTCACCGTGTCAGCGTGCCTTACCACGCGACGCGTTCCGGTTCGTTGGGGCTGCTGATTGGGCGGTCCTACGTATCACATTTTTCTTAAATTGCGTTTTGACCCTCCTTAGTTTTCGAATTTTCTTTCAAAAACACCTCTATAACCTAAATTTTCAAATCTTTTTTTCAAAATTGTTTTCAATTTCATCTTCTACCTATTTTTTTCTTAATTTTTACATTAAATAAAAATTCATAAATTTAAAAATTATATTTTGTACATTAATTTTAAATTTTTAAAATTAATTCCGGGTATTACAATATAATTATGAGTATATTAAAGATATGTAGAAGAGTTTAGGATGATAAATATTTATAGTATGTATGTTATAGATATAGGAAATATTAAATAATAAATTTATAAAATTTATTAGTGATTTGAAATAAATAAATAAATATTAAAAGACGTATAAAATCTATTTAACTAGTATCACAGAGGGGTGAGTGTATGTTTAGCCTTTTGACGTGTGACTGTGGTAAACTCTACCCATGGATACGACTTTAGTTAGACACGGCGAAACGATAAGTATTGTGAAACTGTGAACTGTATACTATATACTGCAAACTATAAACTGTGAACTATTAATTGTGACGTATTCATATGTTAGAGGAGATCATTACTACTCATTGATATTGATGGAAATGAGATCATGTGATGAAACTATTTTTAGTTATGATACTGAAATAATAAATTCTGAATATTTATTAAATAAACTAATTTAGAATGTTTGATGAATGAATTCGGGTGTTGATATCACGTATTTTTTGAATTAAAGAGAAAAATATTTTAAACTCTCTCAATCGGTAGTTTTATATTTTCTATCAATTTGAATAGATGATTTTATTCTTTATTGGTACTTACATGTTTACTGAGTATATTAAGTTCATTTTATTTATTTTTTATTTTTTTCCAAATCAGGATAATCAGAATCTCGCTCTCAAATAGTGAGAGATTTGCTAGGAGTTCATTTAATTTTTATTTTAATTTAAATAATATTTAAGGTTAACTATTCCTTTTATAGTAATTATTTATTTTATAGTTTAGACATGCTTTATAGATATTAGATATTTTGAGTTAAGTATGCAATGTATATATTTTTATTATTTTAAGATTTGTTGCGCGAAGTATTTCTATAAATGATTTTATCATTTTATAAATTGCACACAGTCTAAACTCTGAATGAAAGTTCAGGTTGTTATATATGTTATTTATTGTAATTTCCCTAATTGAAAGAATTTAATTGTTAAAAATATTTTTTTCACTTAAATAAGTTATATTTCATTAAAGACAAAATTTAATTTAATCACTGTGACTCGACTAATACACTAATAATTAATTTATAAACTATGTTCTGACTCGTGTTAACCTATAAAACATTTATAAAGTAGCAAGTTGTATATAAGTGAGTTGATTGACATATGTCACAAACTTATTTATTTTGATTTTTCATCACAAATATATTATTTTTAGTTAAAAAATTAAAATAGAGAAATAAAATTGAAAGTCAACTACCTTTATTTGTAGATATCATTTTATTTTATCTTTTTAATTACTTTTGAAATGCATTGTAACAATTGACGAAATGACACGTATCAGTTTGATGATACACGCGGCCGATATTTGCGTTACTCGAAATATGCACTAGAATTTAAAGCTACGAAGCAAGCAAACACTTCTCCTCTCACTAACAAACAGTACAGAGCACCACCACAGCGTGTCAGAACAACGAAAGAATGGAGCAACATTTGAAATTGGTCCAGGAGTTGAAGGCGGTGGTGGCAATGGTGTTGGTTCAAATTTCATACGCAGTCATGAATGTTCTCTATAAGCTTGCTGCAGATGACGACATGAATCTGACTATTCTTGTCGCTTATCGTCTCTTGTTCGCCACTGCTTTTATGGTTCCACTCGCTCTCATCTTTGAAAGGTATCCTATCACTTTCATCTCATAGCTCTGGTTTAATTGTTTGATAGATTTTCTGTGAAAACCATGCAGATTTTCAGTTGTATATCAATTATACATATGTGCGGTTTATATATATATGTCGATTTTATCATTTTAACAAGATTTGAATGAAAGTATTTTTTGATACAAATTTGAATTTATTCAAGTGACGGGCTGTTTTTTTTTTTATAGGAAGAACAAGCCTAAACTCACACGGAATGTGCTTTTCCTGACATTTCTTTCGGGGTTAATTGGGTAATTAAGCTTTATCCATCATTAATTACCAATAGAATATTTTATTTTTTCAATAAAATTACAGATAATTACGTTCGTAAATTGAAATAAACAAATCTCCTAATGGAAAAAAAAAAAAGAAAAACACAACAGTAATGTAAGTTCTATTAATCGAAAAAGCAATTTAATCGAATGTTGTTGTTGTTGTTGTTGTTGTTGCAGAGCGTCCTTGGCTCAAAATCTCTTCATTCAAAGCTTGGCTTTAACATCCGCAATCTTCGCTTCAGCTATCCCTAACCTCATGCCTGGTTTTACCTTTGTCATGGCTATCTGCTTCAGGTAATTAATTGTTACTTTTTAATATTATATATATGATATCCTCTGTTCTCGTTGCCCTTTTGTCTGTAAACTCCAACGTATGAACGACTTATTTTCTGCTTAGTCATTTTCATCATACTTTTAACTCATATCACTACAATATATTACAATCGCTATTCATGTTTTACTGGTTGTTAAAACAAAATTCTCTTTATGATGTATTGGTGAGAATTATTTAACTTAATTCTCATATATGCATTTATTACTTATTAAGTAATTAATATTTATTAGTCCATCAATAATAAGTGAGGAGTAACTATCTTATTTATATGATAAATAACTTACATGAAAAAATTTGGCACTCATCTTAGTTGCATGGTTAACTCTATATTCGATTATGGACCGTTAGTGCATTAAATAATATATAAAAGATTCGGAATGTTTGCACTTGGTAAAATTTATTTGCTTTTCTCATTTATTATTAATTAGTTGTGTACGGATCACTTATTTGTTCTTATAAATTAGAAGAGATAAAATTCGAGTATAATATTTGCACATGTTAAAATTTATTTTATTTATTATCTATCATTAATTAGTTGTCTACCAATGATATATTTATTTTTCAAAAGTACAGGAAATTGAATTCAAATATGATATTTGCATTTTTAAAACTTATACTATTACATATTAGTAAAATATATAATTAATGCATAAAATGCTATTTGATAATTTATTATAGGCAATAATCGAGTTTGTTATGTAATTTCCATAAAATGCCAAGAACATTTTGTCTTTTTTTTTTTTTTTTTTTTTTTTTCAATTCAATCCAATCAAACTAATAACTACAGTAAATAATATTGAAAGAAAATCAATCCATCATAAGGGGAAAAAAAATGCTAATGAGTATTCATTAGTGTTTTTGAAGTGACTTTATAAATTCTTGAGAGAATTTTCTGGTCTAGTTTCGAAAAGACGAAGCATTTGGATTGGCGGTGAATGGTGAACCATTTATGTTGTTTATCGAGCCCACAGTTTGGAAAAGCTAACCGTTGATGTTGTTTACCGAGTCCGCAGTTTGGAAAAGCTGGAACTAGGAACAAAGGCAGGGAACGCGAAAGTGGCAGGGACAGTGTTAGGAATATGTGGGGCCATGGTTTTCACACTCTACAAAGGCGTAGAGATCAAAATATGGCCACCAGTGACTGATCTGCTGCATCATCACCATCGGGATGGAGGAGAGACGGCACCGTCTGATGGTTTGTCCGTCAAGTTCATCTTGGGATCTCTGTTAGCTCTGGGAAGTAGTCTCTGCTACGCCCTGTGGTTAATAATTCAGGTGCTTTTTTTTTTTTTTTTTTTTTGAATAGGGGTTTTGTATATTCATGTTTTGCCCTCAAAATCAGTGAAGAATTACAATGAGTTGGTACCCCTTGGGGATTGGCAGGCTAAGATTAGTAAGAGATATCCGGCCCCATACTCGAGCACGGCTCTAATGTGCATAATGGGGTCTGTACAGACAATGGTGTTCGCTCTGTGCATGGAAAGAGATTTGGCTCACTGGAAACTGGGCTGGAATATTAGACTCCTCACTGCTGCTTACACGGTGCTCTTTCTATTTCCTCATTTGCTAATATCTATGAGCATGCATATGTATAAGTAAATTTTATAAATATAATAAATTTATTTTAATTTTTTGAAATTATAAAGTAAAATATGAAAATGAATAGGAATGTTGATGGGTGGGTGCAGGGAATTGTAACGTCAGGAGTGATTGTGGTCCTAATGTCATGGTGTATACATCTGAAAGGTCCATTGTTTGCATCCGTTTTCACCCCACTTTCTCTTGTGATTGTGGCCATTGTTGGATCTTTGGCACTTGAAGAAAAACTCCATCTGGGAAGGTACAAATTTCATTTTGTCTTCAAATCATATACGAAATATATTTTAAGAAATGTATATATTTCGTATAACGGAATATGATGTTAGATTATAAATTCAAAGTTAAAAGAGAATTGAGAGATACACCTATATATATGTCAAACAATTCTTTTATTGCATTTTCTCGAAACAGCATATTAGGATCAGTGTTTATTGTGGCGGGATTATACGTGGTATTGTGGGGTAAAAGTAAGGAGACGAAGAAGCCACCTGAGCAACAACCACCCACAGAAAGCCAAGAACCTGAACTCGAAGAGCTGGTTGTGGCCAGTGATAATAAGACGAAGAATAAAGAAGCTAACCAAGTTACAAGAGGTGCTCATAATAAATAGTTCGCGGCCGGCATAAATATCATTTACATAACAAGCAGAGAGGAATATTTAGTTTCTTATATATATATATATATATATTAAAGCATCTCTTGTTGTGTTTGTGTTTGTGTTTGTGTTTGTGTTTGTGTAATGAGGATAAATGTGTTGAAAACTGAGTAGATTTCTTAATAATAATTATCTATTGGATACAATTAGAAATAAAATTTACTATCTATTATTACTAAAACACCATTCTAATACATTTCAATTAATATTTTAAAAATTAAATAATATAATTAATATTTATTTATTAAAAATTATTTATCTTTATATTAACATTTCCACAACACACAAATGACTTCCACTTTTGAACATAACAATTTTTTTTATAATTATTTTTATTAAAATAATATCATTTTTACTAAAAAAATTTTAGTAGTAATTTTAAAAAACATAGCACAAGCGGCTTGCTTACTCGGTCCCCGGCCGCCGTGTTAAAAGAAGAATGGCACTCTCGTAATTAAATGAAAGTATATGGGCAGTTATAATGCGTCTCGTTTCAGATAAGAAATGCCGAGCAGCTGTTGAGCAAAACAATTGTACAAGGAGCAGTGAAGGGAAGAGGAGATCGAGCAAAACGCCATTAATGGAGAAGAAGTTGATAGCAGTTATTGTGATTTTACTGGTGATGGGAAGCGTAGCGCCTGATGCTTTCGATTGCTACGATGCTTGTTCCACTGCTTGTGTTCAACCCAACGGTACGCATTTCTCACTCTATTCATTTCTCTTTTACTTTCTTTCTCGCGCAGAGATTTCTATTTTACTTCCAATTCTCCAGAAACGAAATTTCTGGTTAATAAATTTCACTTTTAGTTAATAAATTTTCATTTTCTTTCTTCTACCAAATCGGAAGATGGAATCCAGCGGATTTATATGAAGGAAATACAAAAATCGAAGAGAACTGTATAATATAAAAGAGAAGAAGATTCTAAATTTTAAATTTTATTTTGTTTATGACTGCAGCGAGGCTCATGCAGCGATGTGATCTTAAGTGCCAAATCAAATGCGGTCCAGGTAAATCTCATAATCTTTTTCATCGTCTTACTTCTTTTTTTATATAAAAAAAAAAATCAGAGAATAATGTAGAATTTTACTTTTCTCTTCATCTCAGCTTTTAATTGGCCAGCATTTTTCAAGACAATAATAATAATGAAGTTCTTTTTTCTTCAAGCAAGAAGAAAGAAGCAGAGGCTTCAAACAAATATACTCTACTTAAAATATAATTGTGTAATATTTCTGCAGATTCCACGGTTAAAGAACATAAGGTTTAAGGGCTGTAAAGATGGTGTGAAAGGAATTAATTGGTGGGCCGGCGTACTTGGATGTGTATTGCGTATGCGTATGGATTAGCACCATCAAATAATAACTTTTAGGTTCCACCATTTATATTAATTCCACTCAACCTAAAAAAAACTTATGAATTATTGGCGTCCTTGTTCCGTTCTACTTTTTCTTTGTCTTCTTTGTCATGAATAATTACAGGTAGTTTGGTTTGCTAGGTCGAACGACACCACCATTAATTATTAAATAATTATATATGGTAAAAGAATTTTGCAATTATATTATTTTATTTAATTCACAAAACTACACACAATGTATTTATTTTTATATTTCATTTTGGTAATAAATGAAATTAGAATAAAATTGCCTAATTAGATATAAATGTTCTATGTTATATTTAGTTAAAAGTGTATCTAATGCATATTTATAAGTAAATAATTCACAATTAAATAAATTTATCCAATACTGCATAAAAATCGGTAAGATTTTAAGAATTAAATATAAACTTTAAATTTTAATAAATATGTCCAAAAAATTAATAAAATTTTTATTGCAAATCTAGTTATTAGTCAGTTTTAATAGTAGGGTTATTATGTATAATTTGAGTTACCACCTCATAACTGCTAAACTTGTATCTTATTTCTTACATCTCTTCTCTACTCTCCTATATAAACATAATGTTTATCTTTAATAATCTTGCATGTAATTGTGTCTGTATATACATACATATATGACCATGCTCACACCATTAATACAATTAAGCTTACTCTCCAAATATTATTTATGGTATTATTGCTTTGGACGTTATTTTCAACTCTTCATCAGAATTCTTTAGTTTCTTTGGTACAATTTAAAGTACTACATAATTTATATAGTTTTATCATAATTTTACAATCTTATTTATTAATAATTGTGCTATTTAAATCATACTCAATAATCAATGTACTATATAGTTTTATATATATGACTTTTAAAAAGTACGGTGTTTCACTTTTTAACTCCTTGTGTTAACTATGTACCCAGTAGCATGTAAGATGGTAAGCAAGATAATGAATGGATGAGAAACTATTTACAAACAATAATTATTAAATTCTTAAATGTTAAGAACCGACAGCTATCATATAATAATAATAATAATAATATATAATTATATATTGTGATATTAATATTAACAAAAATAATCAGTTAGTAAACTATATAATTTTTTATTATCAAAATAGCCCTCATATATATTTTAGCAGACATTTTATTACAAATTGATTAATTAAGGTTTGTCTAAAATAATTCTAATAGTCTAAATGACACTTTTAACACACAACGTATAACTATTTGCCTCTTTTTTAATTTCAATTATAAAAAGTTAATATAATATTACTTCAAAACTTTTAAGAGTTTGAGAT
The DNA here is from genome assembly GCF_054855325.1 of Carica papaya. Taxonomy (NCBI): domain Eukaryota; kingdom Viridiplantae; phylum Streptophyta; class Magnoliopsida; order Brassicales; family Caricaceae; genus Carica; species Carica papaya. The sequence goes on along the minus strand of NC_142310.1, from coordinate 29,078,284 downwards.
ACATTACATGATTTATTGATTTTTTAGACATAGATGATCAAATAATCCAACCATACATATATAGTAAATTATCAACAAGTACACACCGTTATAAAGGAGGGCGTTGAAGCATTCTGCTCTCGATGATCAAAAACCAAAAGTAGTACGTAACTTAACACCGTACACCAAAGTCACACTGTATATTTTCCCATTTGTTTCTTTGGTGACTTCCACGAAGCTTCAAGGAAAAGGGATCCAAGATTGGGAAAGTGAATCCAAAACGTGCAGTCATGCATAAAGTTACGACCCACAACAATAACTTTCTTCACCTAACAATCAACGGCTATGATTGATAGCTGACCTGAACTATATTTTTCTTTTTTATATTAGATGGGAAATTTTCTTTTTTTTAAAAAAAAAAAAAAAAAAATTTATATAATTTTAGTGTATTTGAATTGAAGGAATTAAATATACAAATACATAATTTCATTACATTAAAGTTGATAAATAAGGATAATGTTGTTTTCCTTTATTTATATTATATAAAGTTTATTCCCCAAAAAAAAAAAATCATGCTTATTAGCAAACTTCCATGAAAATTCTTTTTTTTTTTTTAAAAAAAAAACACACATTTTAATCTTATTATCTAATAAATAATATCCTAAAAATTTTTATAATATAATAAATTTGAAGAAATATATTCTTAAAGTTTATACGACATTATCAGTATTGATTCACTCTACAATTTTATTTTTTAAACTGTTTTAATTTTTTTACTTATGTGTGATTTATATATTTTTTCAGTTAATTTATTATATTTATCTAAATTCATACTATTATTATTATTATTATTATTTAAATATCTACATATGAATCTTTTTTGCTTTTAAGTTATGCATATATTATATTTTTTGTTATTATATTTCTAATATATTTAGTATATTTTGTGATAATTTTGTTATGTCAGATGTTATATAACATAATTTCTAAGTCTTGAAATTACTATAAAAATTATTTGTCATGGATAATTAATGCAAAAATTTATTTAAATATTATATGTCATGAAGACACAATAATAGATTGATAAAGTATCAATAACAAATTATGTTAACGCAATAATTTTTTTCCGTTATATATCGATAAATGATTAAGAATATTTCATATATAATAGTAACATATCAACTTAAACTTTAAAAAGATTTAGAGAGTATTATATAACATAAAATTAATAGTTCCTCAAAAAGCTCATACATATTTGATTTAATTAAGATTTTTGAATTTTAAAATTCTAAAGTGAATATAACTTCGTACTATTTGTATAAACTCTAAGTTTGTGTATAGAAAATTATTAATGAAATTATACACGAAAAATATTATCTTATTTTGTTTACTCAAATTGCTTATATAGTAGCAATGTCAAGAAAAATATTTCATAAAATATTATGAACTAATTTTATATTTTATAATAACAGAAAAAGAATGAGTTTTTTTAGATAATGAAAACTTAAAATTTACATTGATTTCATTAACTTTAAAAATTAATATTTTAAAATATTTTTAAATAAAATTAAAATTCGTAAAAATAATTTACAACTATTTAAAAAATAAATATAAATTAAATTTATTAGGAAATAAATTTTTACTAATTTTATGATATTAAAAAATAAATTTAATCAAAGATAAATTTAAATTAATAAATAAAATAAATTATAATTTTTAAATTAATATTAATTCAACCATTATTAAAGAAAATCATGAAGATTACCTAATTATCATATTTTATCATATCGTTATGAGAAAATTATCTACTTTCATATATTATTCTTTTATTATATTATTATCATATATTCTTAAAGTTTATAAGATATTTACTTTTTATCACACAAATTTATTTTAAATATATAAATATTTTTAATTTATAATTTAATAGTTTAACCACAAACATCTATATATTTTTTTATTACTTTGCAACATTAAAACATAAACTAATAACAAAAATTCGATCAAACAAATACTTTTATTTCTTAATAAATATAGATTGGACCTATCACCAAAATAATAAATTGAAAAATACAGTTTGATTACTTCATTATTTAAAAAGAAAAAAAAAAAGAAAGAAATCCAAAAGTCAACAACTTTCATCCGTGAGATAAATGAAAGAGTGAAGATAAGTCAAACTGGCATTTGGTTGTTCCTTGGAGCCAAGGCCATTGTCATGAAGTTTAATGGTCAAAAAAATATTATATATACCATCATTATTTAAATAATAATATATATACACGTAAAGATCAAATTTTTTAAAATTAAAGAACAAAATACTATTAGTATATACCAGTAGTTCCCTAGTATAATACACCTACACCTTTTTCTCCGTGCTCCGTGAAGTAAATTTAATGTTGGTTTGGTGTCCGGATTAGAGAGAGAACCGCAAAGAGACTTTCAGAATTTAAGGGGAAAAAAAAAAAGAACTTCAGAGTTCTGACTTGACCCTTTTCTTTTCTCTCTGTTCTGCTGTAAGAAAGTTTGTTTGGATTTTGTTTTGGATTTTATCTTCGCATAATGTTTCAGGTACACACAGATCTCTTCATCTCTGTATTGGCTACCTTCAATTCATGGTTCCCTTCTTTTTTTTTTTTTTGTCAGACTCTTGTTTTTTACCAGCTTTTTAAGTCTCTCATTGTCAAAATCTACAACCCAGAACCCACTTTCGTTTAGATTGAAGTAATCCTTGAAGAATTTCTGGGTTTTGCTTTTGCTGAAATGGGTTTGAACAAATTGTTGACATTCTTATCCGTACTGGTTTATCTTTGCAGATCGTTGGTGCTTTCTGAGTAAGTTGTTTTGGTTTCATCAGTTTTTAGCCATTTTGATTATCTGGAGCTTGTCGAGAGGTTAGTTTTCTACTGTAAGCTTTGTGTGGCTATATTCACATTTGGGTCATTTTTGTTTGAATAGTTTGCATCTAACTTGTGTTTTTTTTTTTGCTCTAGTTTTGCAGTTTGATATGATAATCAAATAATTTTAATGGAAAATCGTATGTTAAACTTTCAAATATATGCTGAGAAATGTCTATTTTTGGGATGGAGATGGAGATAGGAAAATTAAACGAGAAAAAGATGAAGGGCATGTCAACTTTAATGACGTTGACTTGATTAAGAGTGCTAAAATCATCAATAGTTTATAGATTTAGGTCTGGTTAGTCTGCTTAGAGTAAAATTCCTTTAGAAGCAAATGTATATGCTCTTTCACTTTCCTGTTTGTTTTTGTCTCTGAAGAATTGGTTATGCGGATATCCTCTTGGTGTCAGATTTAGGCTTGGGTTTTCTGTTATTGGAAGAAGATTTTATGCTGTAAATTCTTCTACTTATGTCCAGAAATACTTGGTTTATGGTTTAATGGTGTCATTTAAATATTTTATTAGATCAGATTTGATAGAAACGACGTAGGTATTTGGTTGAAATTAGTTTAATGACCTAAAATGGTTGATTTGATACCATATTTTCTAGAGGGCTGTATTTAAATAAAGCTCTTGTGATTTATACTACTTTATTGTGCATGTGCAGCTGCCTTTTTGCTACTAAACCTGTTTATCTTTTCTCTTTCTCTTTTGCTGCTTTTGTCCCTTTTTTTTTTTGTTTCCTTTTCCTTTGTTCTTTCTTAATATGATTATGGCAGGAATTGAGTCACTTTTTATTTGTGGACAGCCATAGGCACATGATCGGCAGAAGATAGCTTTTCAGGTACTTTTGGAAGAGAGCTATATAGGGTATCTGCTGGTCTCGTGATCCACTTGTAAAATGTCATTCCGTAGTATAGTTCGAGATGTGAGGGATAGTTTTGGGAGCTTGTCCAGGCGGAGTTTTGATGTTAGGCTGACAGGTCATCACAGAGGAAAATCTCATGGTTCATTGCATGATTCACATGATCAACCTCTCGTAATTCAGAATAGTAGATGGGCTAGTCTTCCACCAGAGCTACTCTGCGATGTCATTAAGAGGTTGGAAGAGAGTGAGAGTACTTGGCCTGCCAGAAAGCATGTTGTTGCATGTGCTGCTGTTTGCCGGTCTTGGAGGGTTATGTGCAAAGAAATTGTTAGAAGTCCTGAGTTTTGTGGAAAGCTTACATTTCCCGTGTCTCTTAAGCAGGCAAGGTTTTATGAAATTCTTTTCTTTCCTCATTGGTTCATGTTATTATTGTTGTTATCAACTGAGGATCTAGTGTCAGAACAGAAACTATAAGGATGCTGTATCTGCGGAAAGTATGGAATTTATTTTGTTAACTAAGGGCAGTGGAAATTTTGGATATTTGCTTGAAGTACTGATATTTTCTTTTCAAATTTGTTTTCTCAGCCCGGGTCACGTGACGGAACCATTCAGTGTTTCATAAAAAGGGATAAGTCTAACTTAACGTATCACCTTTTTCTTTGTCTTAGCCCTGGTAAGCTCTTTCTATCCATTGTGTAGTTTTTTATTTGTTAAATATTGCTGGCTTTGTGTGTCTTTGTGTGCCATTATGTGCTTCTATGTAAGGCTGTGAATGCATATGTTAATATTCTACTTGCTTTTGTTTTTGTTAAGAAACTAATTGGATCCTAATACTTTCCTTTTCTAAGTACTAGTGATAATTCTTTTAGTGGTGTATCTAGTGCTAATCATGCATTTAACATCTTAAATAGTTCTAGATTGGCATCTGCGTAGTATGAGCCACTAAAAAGTTGCGATATTTACTTGGCATTGGTCAACATGGTGGCTGAATTGCTTCATCTAAAATAGATAAAAGGTTGGAAAAATATATGGGATACTCACAAAACAATTTCATACTAGAAAACACTAAAAGAAAAAGAAAAGGAGAAAAGTTACTTAATTGCCTTGGTCGAAGACATCAAAAAATTCCTGAAAGGAATAAAAGTGTCCCAAATATATGGCGGTAGACTCAATCTTTATATAAATTTTCATAAAATGACAAATTTGCGAATTCTACCTCATAATTCAAAGGGGTGTAATAAATGGCATTTTTTTCATTACACTTGCTAAAATGGATATGTGATTTCTGTTGGTGAGCAATGAAAATGATTGGTATAATTGTTAGAATAGTTGTTGATCTTGAATTCTTGCATGAAATAGATAGCTGGCAAAATTTTCTCATTAGTTTTAGAGATCCTCTTGAGTGCGATAGGTACCTTGATATATTTTGTTTTAATTAAATTCCATCTTTAGGTGCTTTTCTTTTGTATCTCTATATACTTGGAATTATGAATTATCATGTTGGCTGGAAGCGGTTATATGGCTGAGTAAAGTTTCTGCTTCTCCAATTTTACTAATAAAGGGTTTAACAGTACAATTTTGAACATGGTTTACTGGTTGGCTTTGTCTTTGTTTAACCTAGTGTACTGTTATGTTTTATCTTGTATTTAACTCTTGCAGCTTTGCTAGTTGAAAATGGGAAATTTCTTCTTTCTGCAAAGAGAACCCGTCGAACTACATGCACTGAGTATATAATTTCCATGGATGCTGACAACATTTCACGATCAAGCAGCAAATATATCGGAAAGCTGAGGTAAGAATCCCGAGTGAAATAGTAATTATATCCATTCTCATAGTTTCTTTTGTTTCCCCTTTTGGCTGCTGCTGCTTGAATAATTTGTTTGTAAGAGCTTATTGGAGTAATATTTCTGGTATCTTACAGACTTCTGGAATAAATATACATTTCCTTCCATATTTTTGAATTGAGAAGAAAATATTTCCTGACTCTATGAGTCACTGAAAATATGACTCGTTCGTCTGTGTGGCCTGTCAGGACCAGCAACCCAGCAGTATCCAGCCTTAATTAGATAACTTACTGGTTAATTAGTTAATCCTAGATTAGTTACAAATGTGGTTCTAGGTTTGTACTGCCTCTGGCAGATTTGTCTTTTCTGTAGATTTGGACTTTTTTTCTGTAGCTTCTGGTTGTGTTTTGTCTTATATGAGTAAGTGATGGTAGAAAAGGCAATGGAAGGCAGCAAAGTGAGAAAACAAGAAACATTTACCTAAATTTCAGAACAGAAGCAGCAATCATTCTCTATCTTTTCTATACTCCTATTCTTCTAATAATTCTCTATCTTTTCTATAATCCTATTCGTCTTCTCTTCTTCTATTTTTGTCTTCTTTTTTCTCTACCCTAAACGTAAACCCTAAATTTCTTCTCTAACCAGATTCAGGTTCTAAGGATCCTGACGTGGAAGATGCCAATATATGGCCTTCACTTAACGCATTACTTGGGTGTCAATCAATTCAATCTGAACTTGGCCTTGAAACTTGAGTTGACCTAGTTCTTCTGTGAAAGAGAACCAAATATCCAAGCTGGTCTAATAGGTCAACTTGAGGCTACCTAGACCAATAATGATTAATTTTGAAATAATCCAAAACTTAGCAAAACCCAGGCGCAGATGATTTTAAAGTTGAACCAACTTGAGAATTTTCTAATTCTTTTGTCTCTTTCTTTTTAAGTTTTCATGCTGCATATGTGGAAAGGTTATTTGGTGCATCATAATGTTTTGGTTGCTTTCGAAGTTATCCAAATAAACGTGTGCATGAATTGCTTCTTGTTCAAAAGATTATAGTTTTGAATCAATTCTGTTTAACTTGCCAGATCAAACTTCCTTGGGACGAAGTTTATAATATATGACACACACCCTGCTTACACCTCTGCCAGTATTCTTCCTCCAGGACGAACAAGTAGAAGATTTTATTCAAAAAAGGTCTCGCCGAAAGTACCTACAGGCAGCTACAACATAGCCCAGATTACTTATGAGCTAAATGTGCTTGGTACCCGAGGTCCGCGGAGAATGCACTGCATGATGCACTCAATTCCAGCCTCAGCACTTGAGGCAGGTGGAAGTGTCCCTGGCCAACCGGAAATTCTTCCCAGTGCTCTTGAAGACTCCTTCCGTAGTGTCTCCTTTTCAAAGTCTCTTGATCATTCAGTTGAGTTCAGCAGCTCTCGTTTTTCTGAAATTGGTAGGTCATGTCACGAGGATGATGATGGAAAAGCGAGACCCTTGGTTCTCAAAAACAAGCCCCCAAGATGGCATGAGCAATTGCAGTGTTGGTGCCTGAATTTCCGAGGACGAGTGACTGTTGCATCTGTTAAAAACTTTCAGTTGATTGCTGCCATGCAGCCTGCTGCTGGTGCACCCACACCATCTCACCCAGCTCCACCAGAGCATGATAAAATCATTCTTCAGTTCGGCAAGGTTGGGAAGGATATGTTCACGATGGATTACCGATATCCTTTATCTGCTTTTCAGGCTTTTGCAATATGCTTGAGCAGCTTTGACACCAAATTGGCTTGTGAATAAATAGAATGATGAAAGGTGACCTAAGTTTGAGCAAAAAGCAGAAACTGCTGACAATTTATGCTCTTGTTTTTTCTGTTAGTGTCATCACTAGCGTAGGAAATTGTTGTCAAATGTTAATTCTTAACAGTGTTGCAACTCTGGGGGGTGGCCCTGATAATAGGGTTTCATAATTGTAAACTGGAATCTTATATTTCTGCCTTCATTGTATGTCAGTTTCCTGGATGTTTGCCTGCTTACATTGACCTGTACCTCTTCTTCTACTTTCTTTGATCTCATTTGATATCTTTTAGTAAGAGATTTTCGGTTTTTAGTTTGAGTAGTAGTAAGTGGAATTTTTACAAATAGGAATTAGATTATCCCCAATTAAACATTATGTTTTTACTCTAAAGAAACATTATGCAGTAGTTTTATACATTAATATAGATTTAATAATTAAGTACATGAATTAATTCTTTTTTTTTTTTTTCAATTTTATTTTAAGAATAGACATAATCTAAAGTTTGACCTTATTTTTTTGACAAATTTATTAATTTATATTAAATGGAAGAAAACTAAAAATATATTTTTGAGAGATTAAGAAACATGTAATAAATGTAAATTCCACATTAATTATTTTATTAAATAATTAATACATTTAAAACTGTATTGATTGACAAGACAACCTTTAGACACATTAATCCATAAGTTAAAACATTATTTTTAATTATCATAACCCCACTTGCCATTATCATTCTTTTTTCATATAGATACAATTGCCTCACAAAAAACAGTAGGTAATTGATTAGCACAGCCTGCACCGTGATCCTAATTTTGTTTACATAACCAGCTAACTAAGACAAAACTACAATGTTTTCTGGTTACATTATCTCCTTTAAGTCAAAATTAACCTTACTAAGACAAAAATACAATGTATATATATATATATATAATCTCTTCTTATGTACAACATAAAAATGAAGGAACTAAAATACCATGGCCTGTAGTATTACTCAAATCTGGAGCTTCGGGAGAGAGGATAACAATTCCCAATTTCTAGATCAGCTTCAGTTCAGCACCTGATTTACAACGTTAGTGCCATGGCCATCTATTAAAAAACTACTCTTTATAATTCCATCTTTATCAGATGTGTGAAGTCAAAAGATGGAAACCTGGAAGCCAATGGCGCTCAAGGGAGACTCAACCCAGATTAAGGATCCCATTTCACTCACCTGAAACTGAAAGGACTTTGCACATGGCAGACAAATTACTAAGCAACTTCACCTGTAAAATGCTTCCAATATCGGATATCCTCAGTTTGTCCTTGGTATACGAGGTGATGTCCTGGCCAGCCCGGTTTCTAGACGAAGTAGAATGAAAAAGAAGGCATTTATCGGAGAATTCGAAGTACACTATCTAAATAGCTCTGGGAAAGACCACATAATGAACTTGGCAAAAATATCAGACTCCAGAAATTCAATATGAGCAGCCCGTCCTATGATAGTATTCAAGTTCCTGCCCTGAGATGACATATTGAAGTTGACATCACAACGCATGAAAACACGGTGCTCGGAAGAGGGAGCGTGTATCTGGTGCAAGCAATCATTCAGCATCTCCAAGAAGACCTTGCCCCTTATTGAATGGTCAGAAAAAGAAGCTTGGCACAATTCGATTCTGGCAGAATGGTATGGAACATAACCATCCTGATTATGAAAAAAAAAGCAAAAAAAAAATATATATAATACTATTAGCATACTAAGGAAAAGAGAGAAAATCCGTTACTATACAAAATAAATAAATAGATTTGATGAGTTATTCTGGAAAATTTTCACTAATCTTTGTTATAGCTAACAAGTGAGTTATTCTTATTCAATGTAGAAAGCTAGTTTTTCTCGGAGGTAAAATAGAAGATATTGGAATCTAGAAACTAGAATGAATAAGGAAAAACCCATAAACTTGGGTAATGGTTGCATTAGTTTTGATACAGCCCAACAAACAAAATTGCAAATCACATTTTAAAATCTGTCCCACATATGCCCAATTAGCCACCTTAAAGAATCAAATGACTTAGAGATGTTAAAGGATTTTCTGACAAATATATACAGTTGTTTTATTAAGAAATCTAAAGAGTAAACCCCAATGTATCCTCTAAAAAAGGATTAAAAGAAACTAATCCCATAGATTAATAAGAACTACCACCTCCCAAAAATTAATAAGGACTACAGCACCATTTTGGCTTCCAATGATTTCAAGAATAAAAATGACATTGCATATGTAAGTAAAATACTCTTTGGGAGATAACAGTTTCAAAAGCTACGGTTATGCCAAGAGATAAGTTTCCAACCAAAGAGATGTACCTGAGGTGAGGACAATAAGATTATATTCTTGAAGTTTTCAAATGTCTTCTGCTGAAATAAGAAAAGAAATCTTTGAGCACTTGGATAAGAAGTGAAGGAACTAATGTTAGTCTGACAATCTTCCTGGGTACTACATGGATATGGAACCATATCAAGTTTCTAAAAAAGATATTTTATCTGGTAATTTCCTGATAGAATTTCCTCTCTCAAGAGTCAAGAGGATGTGAAACAATATTATACTTGCAGTACCTTACAAAGTTTGTACAAGAAAGTGCCCTGAAGGTCAGGGACATCTGAGAAAGTAAGCTGATGAATACACTGTGCGCCCTTGAACTTCTTCAGCAGCCAAAGTCCAGAGCTAAATAAAGAGTTAGAACTGTACAGATACCCCAAATGTGGACCAGAAATAGAGATATATGTATATAGGTATCTTAAGTAAGGTTCCATGATGCTCTCTGCAGAAACAAAAAAGAAAGATCTTGTACTCAACTACAAACACATAAAAAGATATAGGTTCACAAGAGATGTTTAATACCTGCTAATGCAGTTCTTATGATGATATTTCCAATGGAATGCCCAACAAAACAGAGCTTAATATCCCTCAAATTTGCAGTTCTTGAGACTTTATCCATTCTCCTTTTTAAGAAAGATATCACTTCCTCAGCCAGCCTTAATCCCATTTCTCTGAAGTCTCCAGATGTTTTATTCTCATTTGCTTGTGACATGAGAGAGTCTATCTCGGGATCTATCAAAAGCCATTGATTTCTAAAAAGCCGTAAATCCAAGTGATGTCCCTATTGACATTTTAGTAGCAGTAAATCATCAAATGTAAGTCCATGTTGGAGGCAACAAGTCAAAACTACGAGAAAGAGAGAGGGTGATGGAAATGACTGCTCAGTTATGGCTGTGAGGTACTTCAAACAAACAAGGAACATAAAATAAAATCACCACAGAAAGCTGAAACATAAAAGCAGTTCTTCTTGGCCTAGCCATCATTCATTGGATGGAATCCTCCAGGTACAGACCAGACTAAACAAGGAATGAAAAGTTTGATAGACCATCAAAATGCAGCAAATATTGCAGCAATGTTTAGCTGTGTAGAAAGAAATGAGCATACAAGATTCAATTGAAGGACATCCTGACAGATAGAAATCACGCTTACTACCATTTGTATATTTCAGATAGTTTTGATGGTTTCTACTCTAATTTTCCATTTTTTCTGTTGGTTCTGTTAGCTGCCTCCTCCTTTCTTAACTATTTGCTTTTAGAAAATCATCCAAGAGAAGTAAGAGTTTTACTCAGTGGAGAAGAACATGCCTGGAATCCATGGACAAAAACAACTACTTTTAGAATACGATCTTTTTGTTGTGAGCTACCCCCAGTTGACTTATTTATAGCCTCAGAAATAGGTTTACTAAGTATGCTATTAGTGTCTTTCCTCCCCAAATTGCTGAAGTATGCATTTCCACCAGTAGCAGGTAAGGGTGGATTCATTGCTCGTTCTACAATTACAATAGGAATACATGAAGGATCGCCAAAGATGTGCATGTCTTGCAGTGATCGATTATTGATCTGCAATGTTAGTCATACAAATTCATTAATTCCAGTGCTGAAGGCATAGAAAGAAAAAGAAAGCACTGCATAAGTTGGATAACCCACCCTCATTTGTGATATACTCCGCCTATGTAATTCAGCACGCATAGCAGCACCTTGGGCAGGCTGCACAACGCCAATAAAATATTCTATAGCTGAACATTATTCTGTGAAATATTCCTGGAAGCTAATAACTTGGATATAGTTGTGGTAAAATGTGGATATATTCTTGATTCCAGCCAACTGTGTAGTGACAACATTGATATTATACACTATAATATTCTGTGAAATATTTTAAAACTTACATCTAAGCTTAACTTCCACAAAGTCAAAGCAGTCCCGTGACTATTGAGGTAGGAAGATTCATCAATCCTCCCACTCATAAAATGATGCGGCATCTCAACCTTAGAGTATACCATCCATATTGACCATTCAGCTCTCCGGTCAATAGCCCATGTATCACGCAGAAATGCCAATATCTTCCTTTTGTTAGCCCTGAAGCCAAGTAGAAGATCAACAGAGTTGTAATAGCCAAGGTGATGATTTAGCAGGAAAAACCCACAGGCACAACCTGTTCTCTTTCGATTTGAAGGAGATTCTAAATTGACAATTCGATGTTTAAATGGAAAAACAATGAAATGTCTATTGTTTCTACTGTTATTCTACTTCAAGATTCGAACACTACTTTATGTTCACCTTTCCTGTCAAATATTATACATGACCTTTATCAAGTTGGCCAGAGGTGAAATCGTGTTTATTGCTTCAGTGTGGGTTTGTCTGCTAGAGTATGTTAATTCCTTCCCGGACTTGCCTTTATGCATGACAAGGTTAATTTTCAATCAGAGGATCTGAAATATCAGGACTTGCACAAGAAATACACAGTTAAGAAAAATTTTGTTACTGAAAAAGAACGAGTGCAGAAGACACGCTTTGGAGTTCAAAACAAACAAAGCTATCCTTTGAGAAAAAGCCTTCAAACTACATGCACAACCATTAAAATAACAATTCATTCCACTCAAGAAGTGAGATAGATTCCCATAGTGCATCAATTGATTCATTCCACTACAATAATAGTCTTTTAGCTAAATGTCCTTACACTGGATATTTCCGTGAAAGAAATTAATTGCAAAGCTAATGAAACCCAACTACTCTCCAGTACATAACTAGAATGCAAAATTTATTAAAATTGATCATATGTTTAGTTATCTGAGATATGTCGATTTTCTTTTTGGGGGATAAAAGAAGAAGATTTACTAGCGAAAGAGAAATACAATGCAAAACTGGAGGATAAGAGACCCTCCTCAAAGAATCATGGAAACAAATGAAAAATAGTTACAAAATGATTCCACCGTAGGAGCTACTTATATTAGCTTCCCAGTTTTGATGGAGTGATTAGATATCAGTATTGTGATAGTTTCCATGTGCTTAAAGCACATAGGGTTGCCAAGAAAGTAGCCCTTCCCCGCAGCTTGTAGAATGATGTGTGGTAGTCACTAAAAATCCAGTGGTTCTTAGATAGCCATAAACAGAATAACCCAGAAAATAATGCCTCTTGCCAGATAGGCTTTGCGTCACTCCTAACTGACTATTCACAGATTCTGGATATGTTGATTATTCTAAATAAATACAAAGCCAGAAGCTACATGAGCACATATCCAATAGAGCAGATCAGCAAATTGACCTAACAGATCTTCCATATTACTGCATCAATAATCTTCTAGAAATTCAAGTCTAGCTTATCTGCCATTACTATTTAATATGAATAGAGACAGAGACATTTTAGTAAAGAAAATTACTACAGCTACTGACTATTATATCAGAAAGCCATGTTAGCTTACACATACTTAATACATATTATAGGGAATTACAGTTTGATACCATTGGTTGTGATAGTTTTTCAGATCTAATATGTAGTTTATCTCTAAAAAATTCAATATATGTGGATTGACTATTAGTCATGTAATATAATACTAGTAGTTCAAACATGCTGATGGTTTGAATTTTAAAAAATCTGACATGTGGAAGACTCATATCAAGATCATCTAATATTTTTTTTCAAAGTTTTATCAGTTTTGCTGTACTCAAACATTCCTAAATATTTTCCACTCCTGAACCGTTTTTTCTTTCAATTTTTTGTACTTTAAGTATTTAATTTTATTTCTTTTTTCCAAAAAAGTTTTTGTTTATTCAGCTTTTTCAACTATGAAAGTCTAAATAGAGCTGCCACCGTCAAAATTTTGAAATCTAGACTATCTATGTGAAAAATTACCTGTCTTCTATTAACTAAGGTTAAACGTCCACTTGTCAATTTATTTAAAATCCAGACGATTCATGTATCCAAATTAATGGTTTTCTATTTACTGACTAACGGATAAACTACAAGAACTGAAATTGCCAAAAAAACCACATGCACTGAATTTTGAAAACCTCAGACCGTAGGATATTAAAGTATACTTTGCCCTACACTATATATAGATATATGCGTACGTTTATATACATGTTCTTTTCTTTTTTTCTCAGGGAAAATGTTGAACACTGAAGATAGCAGAATTGTGTATGAACAATATGCTTGTCTAACAAGCAACATCTTAAAAGATAGGCAATCATTGAATCAAATTTAGTCAATTTATAGTGAATCCATACCTGTGGAAAGTAAAAAACATCTTCCATAGATATGAGAGCTGATCGCCAAGGATGTTAAAAGAGTTTACTATATCATTCCCAGACATGGAATGAGTCGATTTATCATTTTGAAAACCAGTCATAGCATCTGTTTTCTGTCCAATGGCATGAAAAAGTTTAAATTGTTAGCTAACCAGTTTTACAAACTTTTCTAACAGAAAAAAATTAGAGGTTATATGAAAGCTTAACTTCACAGGGAAAGTAACAAGAACAATAAGCAGTACCAATTCATAGTTCCACACAAAAGAAATCTTTCAAATCGAAGTATAGAAGGATATCAAAAAAAGTCCCATTTGCTCAAGTTAAGTAAAAGACCTGAATGCCATTTTGTGGCTTGCTTGAATGTTGTACTGAAACTCCATCCACAAGATTGAGCTTTATGGCATCCAGCTTGGAAGTCAAATCGCTTAAATCAATTGCTGTGTTGATTGATTTGCTTATTTCTTGCAAATCTCCAAGAAGTAGGTCATGGGCAGCTATTAATGCTTTAATGATAGCAACCTGTTTGCTATCTACAGGAGCCACTTGACCAAATGACATGTTGGTCGTGGAATCTGACTGCAAATATTGTAAAGGACAATGTATGAGCAATCATAGATCAAATTAGCTGAATATTGAAATCTGAAAGACCTTGATGAAAAAAACCTAATGTAACATATAGCATCTCCAAGGAGGACATACAAATACCAACAACTACCATGTATGTTTGTCATGTTAGTGCCAAGCCCACTGTTCTTATCTCCCTCTCTTGGATTGAGTTCAGTATCAAAATATTTTAATTTTCTGTACAAGAGAATAAGGTGACTGACCAATCATTCCATTTTTCTGGACAACAATATTTAGATCTAACATGTAGCACTAGAACTACATAATGTTAATTCATTGTTTTCCCTAGTCTGTCTCCTGCTTTGGAGGCAATATTCAGGTTCACATCCATACGAGTAAAAACAAGCTGCTTGTTTCAGCACAACATAGATTGGTACGGAAGGAGCCAACACCCCTTTATTATTGATATGCATCTGTAGCAGGTGTCATACAAGAAGCAATGTGCTTGTCATCCTTAGAACATACCATGTCATGATCAAGCTAATGTAAGTGACTTCATAATCAAGATAATGATCATGCAACCTCAGAACATACCATGTCATAAAAATCAGGAAGCTGATTCCTTCCTTTGCCTTTTTACTTGATAATTTTTACTACATACTTTTTTTTACTTCAGAATTACATTTGTCAAATAATTACTGCATGTAATCAAGACAAGCAATGTAGAAAATTTAAACGATTATGTAAAAAAACCCAATGCAGGGAAAGGTTCACTAACAATATGGTTCACAACGACGAACGTACTTGATTTGGGCCATCAACATCCTCTGAAGAAACAACTTCATCAGCACATTCATCACTGGAATAGTTAAACAAATCAAGTTATTTAAGAAAATAGAAAAGCAACCTATAATATTATTTGGCAATCAAGGGTAGTGCAATTAGTCCAGAAGAACAGGAAATTATGCTCTAAGCAAAAGAATGGGATTTTGACCCTTACAAACCTGGGTAGCGTCACTGGGGGCAATGAAGTGCTTGACGTCAATAGACTAATGTGTACACTTACATCCACAAGAACAGCATGAAAAGAATCAAAACAAATGGGGCAATATGAATGCAGTCCCAGAAGAGCTTTAGAAGGAATTCGATATTCGTGAACTGCAGCAGAGCACATATCCTGAGAATCTAGGAATTCAGAGCTGCATACAGTTTTCCCAGTCACCATATGAGTTTCAAGAAAGTAGTTCAGTCCATCAGTAGTAGAGTTCATAAATTGATTGAAATAAGCAAACATTAAGCAAATAAGTTGTTACTAACCCGTGTGCCAACATAGGGGAGTACATTAGTTCAAACTTCAAAATAACAGCAGATGTTGATGGACCCTGAAATTTTATGCTGCATCAGTAGCCAAGAAATTTATGAGCAGCATCGTTGTCTAATCACAAAAAGAAACACGCATAGACGTAGTAATGAATAAGAGCCAATAGAACCTTTTGACTGCTATACTTTTCATAACCACACTAAACTGGATTTTTAGGACTAGCACTAATTATGGCAACATTTGTTCGTCTTTTCCAAAAAACCACCAAAGTTCACATGATGAAGATTATAGTAAGGCTAATGTCGTGATGTTGACCATCTTATGTAGGAATTTGACTTCTTGTAAAAGTCCAAGTCCCGTATCTTCAGATAAATCTCTCTATAAAGTATAATCATAATTGACTTCCACAACTGAAAGTTCTTTTCTTGTTATGGCACTGATTTGTATTTAGTTTTCGATTAAAACTTTCTTTAATTTTCTTTTATATATATTCAGCTATTGTAAGTTAAATATCATGAATAAGAATTCAGAGAATAAAAAAATTTAATTACAAATTTTCATGGTCTTAGAGCTAAATAAATCCTACACCCAGTTTCTCAAAACTTTATACCCAACCAGTCCAAAACCCTTCTGAAGAAAAAGCATTGTTCACTAACTGGCTGCCAGATTGACACTGCTACCACCACCAGCTCCAGAAGGTCCCGAACGGCCGACCCCGGAAGGGCCCCAGCAATCAGAAACAACCTTACTCCTCAACACAAGCTCCCACAGCAGCGGCCTCTCACAAATCCAGAATTCTATACAGACGTGTCCTACACCGGTCTCTAATTTGAGACCAGTGCCTCTAATTGAGCTGCATGCCAAACAGCTGCCGCCATTTGGTGACGGAAAGCCGGTGTGTGAAGCCCACACGACACCAGCTGCAAATAGACCATGTGCAATCTACTTCTTTTTTTGCTGATGATCAAATACGGAATGGCCACGACAAGAACCAATGATTTCTTTGAAGTTACATCTCGATTTGATGGAATTATTTCCACCAAACAATCCGAATCGAAAGCCACTTTCCTATCACCAGCCACGAGTCAAATGGAAACAACTACATTCAATAGTCTCAATCGGCCAAAATGTTTATTTGCGGAAGAGGGAGAGAAGGATACTTCATCGGAGAAGTCACTCGACCAAGTGCCGAAGAATCAAAGTTCTGAACTTTGGAAGGTCGAGAATAATGTGGTCATGTCGTGGCTGATTAACTTCATAACAAATGACATCAGTGAGAATGTCTGGTTGTATGGGACGACACACGAAATTTGTGAAGCAGCCAAGGAATTCTATTTGAGTAAAGAAAACACTTCAAAAATTTCTGTTGTTGAATCTAGCCTCCACGATTTGCAATAAGAAGATCTATCCATAACCCAGTACTACGGAATGTTCACCCATCACTGACAACGGCTCGATTAAGTTTAGGAACTTGTGTGAAGCTGTCTAGATAATGCAAAACAATACAGAGAATTTTGAAAAAAAAAAAAAAGAATTTTCAAATTTGTCATGGGTTGAATAAAAATCTAGATGAAGTTTGGGAACAATTCTCAGAATAAAACCATTACCTAGCATCCGTGAGGTATTTACCGAAATAAGGAAAAAAGAAAACAGAAAAAAGATAATGCTGAGATATGGATTCACAAGTTCTACTATTAAGCAAAACTTTGTCTTAGTTGTTAGGTGTCCTCATCCCAATTCAAACAACTAGCTAAAAAAGGAAAGACCAAGTGTGATTATGCAGAAACCCAGGTCATGCTCAAAACAATTGCTAGAAAATTCATGAAAAAACAGTTGATTTAAACCACAAAATCAACTGCAGACAAAGAAAGTGAAGGAAATCATGTCTCTATTGATGAAGTTGTCTCCACTGAGGTATCATACCCATTCAACAAAGAGTAGATAGAAACCCTTCATAAAAATGTTCCTACATCAAATATCTATAGATAACAACGCAGGATTTGGGAAAATAGCCCAAAAAAATAATTCTTTTAGTGCTCTTAATGCCATTTTAGGAAGTCAAGAAACTTGGGTCATTGACTCAGAGGCATCCAACCACATGATGGAAAATAAAATATTATTCCAAAAATATAATTCATATAATTTTTTTTAAAAGAAAAAGTATAAATATGTATTAACAGGGTACCAACAGGGGTATCACCCATATACAAAAAATTTACAAGATTGTTAAGGTATCAATAATATCCTCAAAATCATCATCCATAATGATGTCATACCCCAACACAAAAAATTCAAAATAATTAAACCATTTATCTCTCAATCTATATTTTCTAATCTCTAAACCCTCAAACGCTCTCATATTTATTTCTTTATAAATGACCTTAAAAATGGTCAAGGGAATTAGTTTTACAAATCTTTTTTCAACCCTACACCACTCTATGCCCAAATCATGTCTTTAATAGAATCCATTGCCATCCATTTAAGGCCTAAAAGACCATATACCATGAACCATAGATCATAAACAGCAGGGCACCTAAGGATAAGATGATTGCATGATTCCTCCGCCCTTTTACAGATAAAACAGCCATTAACCAAAATCTGACTCTAAGCCTTCAACTTACCTAAAGTCAGAATACTCTCTCTGCAAGCCTCCCACGCAAAGAAAGCAATTCGGGACGACACTTTTGATTTCCAGATCTGAGTGGATGGGAAAATGGAAGTGCTGGCCGGATCTTCGCCAACAATATGCTTGTAAAAAGAACTCACAGAGAATCTCCATTCTTATTAAGCTTCCAAAGTAATTGATCCAGCTCATTGTTAATCTGAAATTGTGATAGCATACGTAGAAGCTCTTCATAATCTCTGATTTCCCAATCGTTTAGGTTTCTGATGACATTTACAGACCAGGTGCAGCTGCCATTGTCTCCACATACACCTCCTCTACCAGCATATTTTTTGATTGGCAAAGATTCTCGAAAATCTGTTCTCGAGACAACCGCCCTCCAGCCACATATCATACCAAAACTGAATTATGTTACCTCTACCCAGCTTCCATTTAATGCATTCCATGAATCTTGGCATCCCTTCATGATATTCTTCCACATACGTAAGCCATGACCCCTTCACTCCAATCCCCCGGCCCTCTTCACCTCAAAACCACTCCATCTTGCCTCAATAACCTTCCTCCACAGTTTTCCATCTTCCTTCATAAACTTACACAACCATTTAAATTGTAGAGCCACATTCATTTCGACCAAGGACCGAACTCCCAAGCCGCCCGTTTTGAGAGATTTCTTAATTTCAGACCATTTAACCAAATGATACTGTTTTTTCTCTTCCCCATCACCCCAAAAGAAACAACATTGAATGGTTTCCAATCTTCTTGCAATGTTAACCAGTATAGTTAAGGTAGTAAGGTAGTATATAGGAAGGTTAGTAAGTGTACTCTTTATTAAAGTGTGTCTACCACCTTTTGATAAAAAATTCCTCTTTCATCTCGCAAGTCTACTTTCAAACATATCGATCACTGGTTCCCATGTCTTCTTATCTTTATATTTTGCTCCTAGGGGTATCCCGAGATATTTGATGGAGAATTTTGCTGTTTTGCACCCAATACCCTTGCAATACTTTTTTCATCACCTTTGTTCCCAATCTTGACCAATTCAGATTTGTTGCAGTTAATATTAAGACCTGAAACTCCTTGGAAGCAAGGAGGATACATCTTATATGTAGCAAGAATTGTTTTTCTGGTTGACAAAACAACAAAGTATTGTCAGCCAAAAAATAGGTGTGAGACCTCCATAGAATTTTCACCACTGCCTACAGACACTCCTCAAATAAGCAGAAGTTCTTTTGCCCTGTTCATCAACCCGTTCAAAACTTCCATTACAATAATAAATAATAGCGGAGAAAGTGGGTCCCTTTATCTCAAACCTCTAGATCCCATGAAAAACTTTGAAGGCCACTATTGATCAGAACAACAAATGAAGTAGTAGTCATACAAGAGTTCATCCACAACCTCCATTTTTGCCCAAAACCCATCCTATTCGACATATAATCCACAAAGTCCCAACACACATGGTTATATGCCTTCTCCATGTCAAGTTTACATACCAAGCCATCTTTTCTACCCATAACTAACTCATCAACAACCTCATTTGCCACTAGAATAGCATCTTAGATTTGTCTTCTTTCCACAAAGACGTGTTGGCAATCCCCAATCACTTTCCCCAAAAATTTTGTAAGTCTTCCCGCCAACACTTTCGCTATGTGTTTGTAGATGCATCCCACCAAACTAACATGTCGGAAGTCACAAATATTTTTAGCACCAACTTCTTTGCAATCGTTACTAGGAAAAGGGGAATTTAAAGCACGCACAAACTTCCTAGTTTCATGCATCTCATGGAATATTCCCATCACATCATCTTTAATCACATACCAATAGTGTTGGAGGAATTTCATATTGAATCCATCAGGACCCGGGGCCTTGTCGCCGTTACAAAGCTTCAGACAAGTATGTACATTTCCTCTGGGAATATAATCCATATAATGAGAATCACAATGTAAAAATAGCAGATGGATCTCACTGTGGTTAAAATAAGTGATATCTCCATTTCAAAGGAGTTAACCTTAAAGGGAGTACTCAATGCACCTAATTTGTGCTGCAACTTATTATCAACAAGCAAACTTACCTAAGATCATAACTTGTATTGCTAAATTTTCCTCAAACTTATGTGAATTTCAGGATATGGATTTGAGGGAGACAATTGGCAATGCTAAGGTATACATCATGCACTTTCTCTTTGAAGATAATAGATTTTTCAGGAGATAATCTCATTGAAGATAATAGATTTTTCAGAAGACAATCTCATAATACAGTATGTAATGAGTCTTAAGATAGTCCAACATAGAAAATTTTAATATAATTCTGGTTATGGCATTATCTATTGGAACACTCAAATTTAGTGTTGAATAAGATATTTTTCTATTTTATTATTTAAATTACTTTATTATTTAATTAGGTAATTTAATAAAGTTAGAATTCTAGTAAAATAGAAATTTCTCTATTAGTAGAATAGGTATTGTATAAACACCCAGGTGTAACCTAAAAAGTGAAAATAAAAATTATATTTTTTCTCCAAATTCTACATAGTATCAGAGCCAAATTAAGGCTATTCTAGAACTTTTTTTCAAAACTCTAAAATAGCAAAATAGCCTGAGTAGAAAGACCCAGATCAGAAGAGAGGGAGATTAAAAGAAGAGAGGCCAGAGCAGAGGAAGGAAGAGAGCAGCTGGCCTCCACCGGACATAGAGCCGCGCAAAGAGAGAGCCTCAAAATTCATCTTCTTCAATCGCGCGCAGAGCTGCATTCGCCTCAAGTAAGTTTTTCTTCAATCGTGCGCTAGGACGTGTTAATCCCGGGTCTATTCTCCTTCAGCTGCGCGTAGAGACACATGAAAAAACCAATCAACCCAGCTTCTTCTTTCGCCATGCGCAGAATCGCACGAAGACCTGCGAGATCTGGTTCTTCTTCCTCAACACGTAGAGCCCAGCAAAGTGGCAAGCAACCAGCTTCTTCTTCGCCGCACGCAAAGCCGCTCGATAGGAAGCTTTTCTAGCCGCGATCTCTACTTCACACAGATCTGCCTGAGCCGAGATGGGACTTGAGCCGAGCCGAACCTGAGCCATTTTGAGCCGTTTTTGGGTCGAGCTAAGCCGTGCTGCTGCCTAACATATTTGATTTTAGTTTGCAACTTGATCTGCAAGTTAGACATGAAAGATATCTCTTCACCAACTTGAGGGAGGTATTGAATAAGATATTTTTCTATTTTATTATTTAATTAGATAATTTAATATAATTACAATTCTAATAGAACAGAAATTTCCCTATTAGTAGAATAGGCATTCTATAAATACCCAGGTGTAATAACCTAAAAGGTGAGAAATAAAATTATTTATTTTTTCTCCTAAAATCAACACTTAATATATTTTCAAACATTACTTCCTTCTTTATTCAAAGATGAAAATGCGAAAAACTTTCATTGTAAAGTATTTCAATTACCAAAACATATTCGTTTATATATCTCATGTTGCCATACAAAACCTAAAAACTGTTTGCTATGATACATCGTGATGTATGGGAACCATTTAAGATTAATAATATTGTAGGTACTAGATGATTTATATCATTTGTAGATAATCATACAATAGTTACATGAATATTTCTCATAAAAAAAATAAGAAGTTGGTCATATATCTAAAAAATTCAACAACATAGTCCAAACTCAGATAAAAATACAACTGTGAAAGACAAACAACACAAAAGAGTACTTTGAAAAAGAGTTGGGTATGTATCTTGAAAAAAAGAGTGGATTATTCATCAAAATTAATGTGTTGATACATCTCAACAAAATGTGATAGACGAAAAGAAGAATAGACATCATTTTGAAGTTGTCCAATCTCTCATGTTCACAATTCAAGTTCCAAAAATTTTTATGGGGAGAAGTTGTTCTAATTACAATTTACCCTATTAATAGACCGTCTTCTTGGGTCCTTGATTTTCAAATCCCCTACCAAGTTATGTTTTAATACTTTCCTACTACTCGAC
Organism: Carica papaya; assembly: GCF_054855325.1. NCBI lineage: Eukaryota > Viridiplantae > Streptophyta > Magnoliopsida > Brassicales > Caricaceae > Carica > Carica papaya. The sequence goes on along the minus strand of NC_142310.1, from coordinate 29,055,884 downwards.
TTTTATGTATCTTATCTATCCAATTCTTTAGTTGTTCAACCTTTGCTTATATACGCAGCCATCATAGAAGCAAATTAGATCCCAAATTAATAAAATGCATAATTGTTGACTATTCATCAAATTAAAAAGGATACAAATGTTATCACCAGTTATTGAAATTTCTATAACTTAATGGATGCCATGAAAACCTACCATACTACAAAATTGGTATTCAGGAGGAGAAAAATATACAAGAATTCCAATTTTAGGATTCTACCATTGGATATCTTTATCATTCTCCAACTAAACATATTTAGTCTCCATAACACTCTAGATTAAGTTAAGACACCTAGACCTGAACCTACTCACCACACTAAAAAACCTTAATTTCGGATCCACACTAGAAGGAACAATTACTAAGAAAAGAAAGGGCAACAACCACCTGATCAAAGCCATGAATCCAATCCGAATCCAGATCCAGTGTCATTGAATATTTCAGATAATCGAAGTTCAGATCTCTCCCTCAATAATTTGTATGATAATAAACTTATTTTTCAAAGAAAATAAAAGAACATGCACTAATCATCCAATTCACAATTTTGTTTCATAAAAAAGTTTGTCATCAACTCATCAAATATTTCTTAACAATATTGATGAAATATAGATATCAAGGATGATACATAAAACATTAGAAGTACTAGAACAAAAAACTATAATCATAAAGGAAATTCAAGCCTTAGAAAAGAAGGAGACTTGGGAAATAATTGAATTCCCACTTGGGAAACACCTAGTCGGCTATAAATAAGTGTTCATAATCAAGCAATCATGGTGACGGTAACATCAACGAGTTCAAAACTAAATTAGTAGTCAGAGACTTTCTCAATCATACGGAATTGATTATAAAGAAATATTTGATCAAGTAGCGAAGCTTAACACAGTCCCGATATTAATGTCTCTAACCACTAATATGGATTTACCATTATTCCAACTAGATGTGAACAATACTTTTATTAATGAATATAAGGAAGAAATCTATATTGAGATACTACATAATTTTAAAAATCAAGTCACTAATAGAAAGGTCTGCAGACTCAAAAGTCTCTTTATGGACTCCAATAATATCAAAGAGTATGGTTTGAAAAATTTAAGAGGTTTGAATGTAATCAATGTCAACAGATCATATAATATTTTTCTTTCACGCATGATCTTTCAGGATAAATGACAATGCTCATTGTATATATTGATGATATAATAATTATAAGGGATGACATAAAGGAAATACTCAAACTAAAAAAGGTTTTAACTAAAGAATTTGAGATTAAACATATAGAAAATCCCAAATACTTTTTGGGAACAGAAATTGCTAGGTTAAGGAAAGAAATCTCAATTCTCAACAAAAATATATAATGGATTTTCTAAAAAGAAAAAAACTAGAATGCTTGTATGCAATCCAGCGAACACACCCATAGAACCCAACATTAGATTGAGAATTAAAATTGATAGTGCTTTAGTTGACAAAGAAAGATACCAGTGTCCAGTGAGTAAATTGATTTACCTATCATGTACCAAACCATATATCAATTTTACTGTTAGAGTGATAAGTCAATTCATTAATAATCCAACTGAAGAAATATGAACGCAATGTTTCGGATTCTCAATGTTGATTTTGAGAAAAAAAAATATAAACTCTATTTCTCGCTATTTAATTTGTTACATCTGAGATATTTATAGAATTTTTAACCTACTAATAAGGAAACTACTATTTTATCAGAATTCTAATTATATCGTTTCAACTTATTAAATAATAAACTAATAAAATGATTATGCTAGCTTGTCAAGTTGGTGCAATAATATCACACATGTCCAACTTACAAACCAAATTCTGAAGAGTCATCCTGTAGTTTACCAGAGGCAGACGCACACTGAGGAGTCAGAAAAAGGACCAGAGAATGCTGGTCAAAGAGTATTGTGAAACTAGAGGCGAATGCACGCGGAAGAGCCATAAAATACCAGAAAAGGCTGGTCAGAGCAGCTTGCGCACGAAGAGACTAGATCACAAAATCAAAGGTGGACGCACATAGAGAAGTCAAAAAAAGGACCATAAAAGGCCAGTCAGAATGGCTTGCGCGTGGAGAAGTCTGATAAGCATGGATATCGCGAAACCAAAAGTGGACGCATGCAGAGGAAGGCCTTTTTGTGCACAGTGCAGCTGGAGAGCCAGAGAGAGAGAACGTGTGTTGGGGAAGAAGAAGATCAGCAGGGGGCAGGTTGCGGGAAAGCCAAATCCGACCAGTTCCAGCACGATTTTCACCAAATCCATGCCGGATTGTGGTGGTTCCTAGTAAAATCGCAGCGGAATGTGGCAGCCGGTGGCAATGCATCTCTACTGTTGGTAGCAAGTAGAGTCAGTGATAGGTCCAATGGTGAATCTCTGAGTACCAACTCACCCAATTCCGCTATTTTATAGTTTGAAGAAAATCCTAAAATTAGAACCGTAAAATAGCTTTGTTTGACTCTGATACCATGTAGATTTTTGGAGAATTAATATTTACTTTATTTTTGATACTATTTATGTTATTACACTTAGATATTTATAAAATCTTTAACCTATTAATAAATAAATTACTATTCTACTTGAATTTTAATTAAATCATCTCAACTGATTAAATAATAAACTAATAAAATAATTAAATAATAAAATATGGTAGTCAACACTCAAGTATCTAAAAATGACAGCAGGACAATGACTGTTTTTCAAGAATGACTGGATATATTAACGTAGGTGGGGCTGATTCTATATCCACATGTGGATTTTATATATACATTTGGAGAAATCTACTTAGAGAAGCAAGAAGCAGTCCATGGTAACAAAGAGTAGTGTTGAGGCTGAGTTTAGAGTTTTAGTGCATGATATATGTAAAAAAAATATGACTACAAAGGGTATCAGGTAAATTGAGGATTCTCTCTTTAGAGCTTATGAAAGTGTTATGTGACAATCAATTCATAATAAGTATAGTAAAAAACACATTTCATCATGATCGAACTAAGTATGTAAAGATTGATAAACACTTTATTAAAAAGAAGATAGAGTTATGAGCAGTATCCTTGTGACACATTCAGTCTTACCACCAAATTGCAGATATTTTCACCAAAGTATTACTTAGGAAGACTTTTAAAGAATTGAGTTTAAAACTTGGTTTGCTCAACAACTTAAAATCAGCTTAAGGGGGTAGTCGACTTCCATAACTGAAAATTCTTTTCCTTTTATGGAACTAATTCGTATTTAGTTTATTGCTAAAACTCTCTCTAATATTCTCTTATATATATTCAGTTATTGTAAATTAAGTATCATTAATAAAAATTCAGAAAAAAAAATTAATTACAAATTTTCATCTTAATAGAGCACCTTTATTAGATCCTTGTCAAGAAAGGTAAAAAGAAAAAATATCTTCCAGATGGTTTCTAAGAGGAAGTAACCTTAAACAGATTATGTCAAATTTCAACTGGATTCTAGCCAAGAAAAGAATAATCTCTCGTGATCCCTTTAAGGAAATGGCCTTAAACAAGAGGAAAAGGGATCCAGGAAACCAAGCCATTGTATGCAGAAAATGTTTTCTGGTTTGGCTTGGTTTATTTGCTTTGCTCTGTTAGATATGATAATGGAATAACATATAGAGAAAAGGGGAACTACCTCATGATTACAAACGGGCAGACTGAAGGCTACCATAATAGATAGATAAACATCCTGCCTTGCATATTTAATTCTGAAAGGTCGTGTTGAGAAACTGTTGTCCGCATCATCAATTCTCCAAATACCATATGGGTCTTCGGAACCCATCTCAGGAACTACAGCCCAAAATATGAGATTAAAATTTAAGCGACCAAAAATAGAAAAACGGTAAACTAATAGAAAGGCAATAATATCCGTAATCTAATTGAAGCAAATGATAACTGAGGTTGCAAATTGGCTGAGATGTTTTAATATCGGCTTAAATTTATTCTAATACTAATCTTGGTTAACTTTCATTTTTGTTGTATGAAATAACTGAATTTGATGTAATAGAATATGTTTCTAAACCAGTAGAGTTCAGTGATGTGTTTGAACTTTTGATATTAGCTCAGTTGAGCTTTGCTTTGTTGTACAAAAGAACTTCGTACAAAAAATCTGGTTTCAAGCCATTAATAGAACATGCATTCAAAGCAAGTAGAGTTGAGTCATATGCCTAAATACATCCATACACACACAAAAAGTCTACATATATATCTTTATCTACATGTTAGTTATGTATCGTAGCGACTCTAGGTAAATTAGGTGATTAGAAAATTAGACCTAAGAACCATATTTCACCTTATACTTGAAGAAACAAAAATTTACTAAATTAACAGCTAAAGGATTAAAATACACTTGTTCTGAATAATAAAATGATTAAACCCAAAAAAGGAAAAAAAAAACAGCCTTTAACTTTTGACATCAAAGAGTCAACTCAAGTGGTGAAAAGGTATTCAACTTCATATAGCCAAGTATACTTTTTTATGTCGAACAAACAACAATGCAACGCATAACAAAAGATATTTCTGTACTAGCCAAAAAGCAATTCAATTTTCAAGTACCTTCATATTGAACAACTCGGGAAGGAGTTGCCATGAAAGCATGATTCCCACCGTCTTCCCATCTCAAAGTAATTTTAATCCGGTACCATCTTCCAAAGACAAACCCGAAAAAAGATAGGAATCACTTAAAAAAGCGTAAAAAAGAAGACAACCTTTTTTAGCTACCATGTCAAGCACATAAAAAATAAATAGAAAAATGTGAATTACCCTTGATGAAAAAGGTCAAGATTATGAAACCGGTGAATGTAAACGGCTACTTCATGCACGGTGTCAAGGGTAACCGGCGGCGGAGGCGGCGGTAAGACCCTGTCCGAGAGTGGCTGATTATGGCTGGGAGTAGGCAGCCTCTTCGTTGACCAATTTCTTTGGTTTAAACCAATGAACCATCTTAGTCTTCGAAACATATGTGGCGAACCCAGAAATCTCCACTACATTCACTAACCAAATCTCTCATCACTCTTCTCTTCCACTCAAGAATTCATCAACCAAAACGCCCATTCCGCCACTGAAACCTCAAAACAGCAAAACCATACCAGACCCAATAGCTTATTGAGAACACTAAGTTTGGGTGAAGATGGGAGAGAGAGAGAGAGAGAGAGAGAAAGAAGAAAAATTAAGTAAAAAACAGTGGAGTACAATGATTGATTGCGTCAAGAAACAGTCCAGAGAAAGGAATTAATGAAGGGCTTTGTCTATTTTTTTGTTTGTATTAATGGGTTTTCTCTTTCTTTGAGAACTGGACCAGGTTGTCCGATCGGTCACGACGCGCCGGTGAGTCACCTCCCGTGACTTTGCCTTTTTTATTTTTTTGACGCTCCTCTGCTTCCACGTTTGACGCTGAGTTGAAGACAGGTTGGTTCACGAGCTTAATCGGATAAAATCATATGGGTGCCATGATTAACTTTAAGATTAAATTCAGAATCTTTATCCTTAATCATCAATTTCGAAAACTAAGCGATCTTTGTAGGGGAATTACTAATCCTCCTGATAATAGTGATGTGGAGTCCAAGAAGAGAGAATCAAATCAAATTTCAAAAATTATATTCTTGATTAAATTTTAAAATTTATTTAAATCATTTATCAAGGCAACTAATAATAATATTCTATTTAGTTTTTACCATGGAATCTCGTTGTAAACATATAATTTTGTTTTTGTTCTTTCTTTCATAATTTTAAGGATAATGTTTCAATCTAAATAGTTATTTATCTCAGACGAATTTACATAAAAAATATAATATAACTTGAATCGTATAGTTTTTTTATAAAAAGATATATATTAATAATCATTTAAACAGTGATTAATATATTTTTTTTATCTCTTTTATATTATATTATTTGAAAGTAGTAATGATAATAATAAAACATGAAAATATTTTAAATTTTATAGTAAAATTTGAAGTTGAAATCAAACAAGGGTTAGAATCAAAGTTCTTTAACTATTTATTTTCAACATTTTTTCTGAGTTTATATTCACAATTACAAATAAGTAAAAGAACAGAAAAAAGTTTAAGGTCAATCAACCTAGCACATAGTAAAATTTATTTTGCATATTAAAAATGTTTATTTTTCAATTTCAAACTATAGCTTCAATTAGTAATATAATACTTACGATAATTTATACCAAAAAGGCAAAGAATAATTGAATACCCCCCCATAAGTTGAATATATCTTATTACTTCTTTTAGCCGAGAACTAAGCTATATCTGGAATCTTTAATTTTTGCACACAAGTGTAAAAGATATAAAAATAAATAAATTCCTACAACAATCTTACCCTTTAACTAAAAATAAAATCCAAAAACTGACTTACAGGTCAATGTTATATACGTGTGTGTGTGTGTGTGTGTGTGTGTATATATATATATATTAAAAAAGGATAATTTGTAATTTCAGGAAGAAACTTGGGCATAGACGTAATCTCATTAATCAAATAAAAAACTTAATGACCATTACCAACCCACTAGTACAAGTCATTAATGGACAGCCTGTGTAGATATTTGGTAAGAATCTGGTGATGGATTCATCGGAGATCTCTGCAAAGCTCTATAAATAATGTCAACACACAATTTCAACAACATAAACATTTTTATTGTAAAATTAGTAAAAGATCAGCTCAGGTCTCAGGTTTGTGTCAACCTCTCTCCTTTCACTTCTAGTGGAATCCATTAGAAGGGAAACAAGAACAGGGAAGGAGGTTGCTCTTTCTACAAGACCCTAAACCCTAATATATCAAATACACAAGTCCATGTTTGGGTTCTAATTAGATTTTACTTACACCTACCTAATTGCAGTCACTTTCTCTTTACAAATGAACTAACTCAAAACTATGATTAAATACTTTCTTTTCCTCTTCCTAATATTTCATATTTCATATCCATACTTCATCCTCGCCTTCAGTATAAAACATACTATGGCATGCCATCCAGATTAAGTATATCATTCCTTTATTATCAACAGGAAATCTGAACTGACACATCTACCACTGCAAGGAGTGAACTCGCCGAAGAGCACGAGGTGGCCTTCGTTTCTCCTCAACTGGAATGAGGTTCTCCATTAGCTGCATTTTGTGCCAAATCAGGAGTTAGATCTGGGCATGCACTTACAAATTTGAGACAATATTTATTCAAGGGAAATGCCACACAAGTGGATTACTCATAAACATGCTACTCTATCAGGCTCACAAGAACCACCTAAACAGTTTTTGCAAACTAAAAAGGCAGTATCAACCAGTTTCCAGAGGATGCATGGAGCCATAGACAGCCAAAATTTTATCTAGAGCCACAAAACATCGATTTTCTTACCATATATCACTCAGCCAAGGATAGTGGACATAGGCACATTTAGTGGCAACAACAATTAATCACACTAGAGCAGGCCTTCACAAGGGTTTGAGCAAATCTTTTTTCCAGTTACTAAATCAGGAAAAGAGAAGACTTTGTCATTTGGTTATATGAACATGGCAATGCTTTGGTTTCAAATATCAAATGCAACGGACCAAAGCCAGGCTGAGTAAATGGCAAACCAACAACAATTTTTTTTTTCTTCCCATGCTAGTTTCTCCCACTACTACAACATCAATCAAGTTGAATAACCAGGTCATTCTCCCTGATACTGGAAGAAGTCCAAACACCACATCTGGCTTTAGGCAAAACTGACATGATAGAGTGGCAAGATTACATTTTAGTAAACATGGTGATGCATGTAATTATCGTGTTTGTTTGTTTACGGGTGTTTAGCTTATTTCTAGGAGGCTTGAAGTTTTATTGGTTTGACGATGTTTGGTGCCAGTAAAAAAGTACCCAAGCCTAGTTGTCATTTAGACTATTTTCATTATTATCAAACAAACATTGAGATATTGATTTAATTATTAAGATTCCAAATCTGTATTCTTTATTGGTTATTAATTTTTCAAAAAGTATTGTGTTCAATCTCTCTCTGTCCTACAGTACATGACAGCAAATATTGTGAACAAAGTCAAAATTGAAGCATAAGAAGCACAGAAATTGTGCACTATTTCCTTAGTGGAGAGAGTGGACTTTTGCTAAATAGATATAGTTTTGTGGGTGATCAATGTCAAGTATCCAATTTAGACAGCATTCAAATATTTTTATGCACTATGACCTATTATTTTAGTATATGTATTCTAAGACAATAAAGTTTCTTGCCTTGAAAACAAAAATAAATATTTTGTGAGCATCTCTTGCTGAGCTCTAATATTATCTGTTTTCCTCAACTTAAAACTTGAACTTAGTCTTCCAAATGATTCTTACCCACTAGGGTTGGCAACAGAAAGGAAACCATGTTGCCACCGAAATTTATGCGGTTTGAATGCCACACAAATCTTTTATTCAATACGAATAGAGAAAAAAAAAGGAATTCATGAGTTTCAAAGAAACCCCTTCAGATCCACCACACATCCAATTATTTCACCTGCAAAGCTAACAGAATAATTTTCAGCTAAGATAGATTGAAAAATCCATTGGTTTTTGCATGGATCAACGAAAATGTTGATGGTCCACTGCGACTAAAACTGGTGGAAGATACATACTACTGTACGCATTAAACATACTGTAAACATCAGTAATTAGACAACAGATGCATGCATCAGCATATACATTCCCCGGCTTTATGACCTCAAAAATAAAGCTTGACCATGCCTCACCACCCTCACCATCACATCCATCATGCACAGTTTTTTTTTAAATAAAAAATTTAAGCGCATGCAAAAAATAATTTAAACACAAAGTTATGTGATGCCTCACAGCCCCTCTTTCACATCCTTCTTATCCACAGATACACTAACTTGCATTTGAAGGATACTCTCTCTCACATTGATTGACAAACACTCACATTCAAATCCTTAAGAAATCTCTGTTTTTCTGGAAAATCTGTCAGTCACTAATGTATGATTTAACCATATTTATTCACTGGAATAGGAATCTAGTAGAGCTTATGCATAACGTAATTAATAAAAACATCTAAATGAAATATAAAACACATAATTGACACGCTCCATGGTGAAAAGCAGCACACAGAATAACAAGACATACCTGCTTAAGCCTCTCCATTTTCTGTTCATCCTGCACTCACCATAGCAATATATCAGAAAGATCTGAACAAGTGACCATCGAAGTGCAACAAAAGAAACATATAGAATCACATGGAAGCATAAATATGAAACATGTTATAATTGATACAATCATCAACAGAAGGAAAGCCTTTGACATCAACATATTAACATGATAAAAGGACTTGGAACATGCTATGTGAGAAAGAAAGGAAGGAACTTTTGTTCAGCTCATACAGCAATTAAATCATTAGCATATTGCATTTACAAGCAAATGTAACTTAAGCTGTATATCAGAATACATTTTTTGAGAATACTGTCTATCAAAAACAAAAAGAAATAGTTGTAAATTTTGTATATGGGGTGCTCCCTTAGCACTTGTTTAAATTAATACAACTTCTTACTTTTATTTCAAAAAAAAAATACAAAAGGGATAGTTTCACTAAAAATTTTATACAGACAATTCAAACTTGCACGATCAAGACATCCAATTATCATATGGAAGTCATATGTACATTTATTTGATTCAATCCATTAGAGAGACTGAAATGCTACATGAGAAACTGGGCAAGTGCCAATACCGAAAAGATCTCTTGTTTCTTTTATGTTAGTTATCTCAGTAAGGTTTATTACAGAATTGGGAACTGCCAAGTGATAGTCCTAGCCTATGCAAATAAATCTTCAACTTCAGATTCCCTTTGTTCAATTTATCTTTCAGCTGTAACAGAACTTCAATATTTTTGAAAATCTGATCTATCATTTTGATTTCAATTTACTAAATTACTAGAATGGCAATGTGTAAAGAATCTCATATATCTGGCTTTACTATCTCCTACCAGCCAAAGCACAACAACTAAACATCACCACCAGATCAATAAAAATAACTAATTTATACAGGAAATAAATAAATAGAAGTATTTATTTCATTCTGTTGCCCGGAAGAAATCTAATTCTCAATCATAAAGAACCATACCTCTTCCCTCAACAGGCGCGCATTTTCTTCCTCCAATTGTGTCACTAGTGATTCCAGTTCAACTGTGTAAGCCTGTAAGGACAAAGCAACATGGAAAACAAAAAGCCAAACATATTGATGGATTCCATAAAACTGAAAGATCTTAAATTTCAAATGATCAATGATGCAAGGAAACATAAAACAAAAATACTGATTCAGCTTTTCGTATTTTACAGAAACTTATGCCAGTACTTCCATTGCAACTGCAGTTAACCCAATCAAAGTGTCTTTTTCTCTGGTCCCTGCCATTAGCAGGAAAACAAAATAGTACTGGAAAACAAAGCCGAGCAACGGGAAACAAAATGTTGGAAGTTGAATAATTCAGTTTCTCCATTTCCTCTTACATCACTAAGCTTTATTGGCTAATTGTAACACATGCAAAAATGAAGCCTATCATAATTTCTTTTGCTACTAAGAAACTTCATCCAACTCTTCGTTACTGTCAAGAATTCGACTTTGTCCGCATCTATTTATCCAATGGATTCTAAATAAAGATTGTTCCAAAAAAATCCAAAAAAAGGAAGGGAGGAACACCGAACCTGCTTGCGTTCTCTGGAGCGAGCGGCAGATTCCCTGTTCTTGATCATTCGCCTCTGCTTCTGCTGTGTGGCCTTATCCAACGGAGGCTCTTCCACTGCCCTCCTCTTACCTCGGCCTCCTACTCCTCCGGCCGGGCCGACAACTCTCTGATGATCAACCACCGGTCCGCCACCATTTCCGAACCCCTGATACTGAGAGCCGTTGATTCCCGCGTCCACAGGAAAGCCCCCTGCATCTATTCCCACCTGAACCCCTCTGACATCCTCCTCCCTCACAGCCCCAGCTTTGGTCAAAAAGTCCTCCAAGGTCATCTCCTCCAGTGCCTGTGAATGGGCCCCACCCGCCGATCCCTCCCCTGCACGTCCCTGCCTCTGATCGCTACCCGCCACAATCTCTTTCCACACCTCGTCCACCGACTTGTTGGCCACCTCCTTGGGAAGAGAGAAACTTCCCTCGCGTGAGATGGACGCGCCAGGAAAAGGAGCGTGAGTTTCGGTGGTTGTTGGAGGCGGGGACGCGTAGATATTCTTCAAAAGATCATCCATGCTCATGGAGCCGAGGTTCTGGGACGACGAATCCCCCATGTTGACCGCCTGTTGTTGGTTCTGGAGATCGGCGAGGAGAGTAGACAGGGAAGAACACAGAGAAGGCTGACGTGGCAGATCAGGATTGGTTGGCGAAGTAGTCGACATCACTTTCGACGATGCCATCAAAACTCCACTCTCCAGTCACAAACTCACAACTTCGATTTATAAAATGAGAAACCTTCACTCCCAAAATTCTAGGGTTTACTGGTACAGTAAGCTTGGTCGCGGTTCATGAACAAAGCAGAAAAGGCATCAAAATTTTACTGTTGGATCATACACTTAACACGAGACTTTTGATAAAAATGGCGAGCGAGAGAGAGAGTGTGTGTGAAATCACTGGGGGTTATATGATTAATACGTTGGTCGCCAGCATACTCGCTTGGAGTATGAAAAGTTTTATACTCGCTATTCTTCAGGCCATGTGTCTTCTGGGGCTGTTTTCGTCTTTTCATTAAGCGCGTGCACTGCAACGCTCTGCATACTGCGTGGACTCAAAATTCAAAAAAGTGCTTGGGGGCAGTTTTCGTTGTCAGTGAAGCAATTCTCGCCTCCTTTGCGTGAGAGGGTAGTTAGTAGGAGTCTGTGAGTGGTTAAATGTAGTTTTCTTTTATTTGCAGGGAATTACCGGAGTGTGAGTGGTAAATAGAGTAATATTGTATTAGATTCTTGTCTGTTTAAATACATATTATGTAATTTTAACTGTAATAATATATATTACTTCCATTTGAAGTATTGTAGTTTTAGTAAATTATTTAATCTAGTCTAGTATTCAATTATTTGAAAGAAATGAGAAAATAATTTTTGTTTAAAATTAAATTTAAACAAATATCTTATTAGATTCTTTAGAGATTGCATCTGATTTAATAAGTAAAATGCGATTTTATTTGCGATAATATATATTATTATTATTTATTTTTAAGGATTTACAAATGTAGATTTAAATTGAGAAATAGTATCGGATTGGGTTTGACCTGGACTTCAATCTATGAGTTGGGGGTAAAAAAAAATGGTTCAAATTAATCTAATTCCAATTTAGATTAGTAATATAAAAAAAAAATTCAATTTAGTTATTTTAAATTTAGTCTTCTCATCACATAGTCTTTAGGCTTCTCCTGTCTTCACACCGTCGTTGCTCTTCTCCACACATGGCATGCTCATGCTCATGCTCACTCTATAGCCTTCAGTTGATGCACTCGACAACTTTCTACTCTAGTCTCTAACTCCAACGCTTTAAGCAGCGGGAATCAAACCCTTTTCATTAGTTGTGACTCGCTGTTTTTATCATCACACTCATGCTCAGGCCTTAGCCATAATCGACGAGGTCTAGAACTTCCTTGCACTCAGGCCTCAACTCCAGCACCTCAGATGATTAGCTTCAACAATGCCTATCACTTGTTGGCCCTCACTCTTTAACTCCACCAACACCTTAAGTCGACTTTCATTTATCGATCATCAACCAGTCATATCTCATTTACGTACAAATTATTTATGATTTTAATTGATATTTTAAATTTAAAAAATGAATCCAATCAATCTGGACCGCATTAAGAAGAGACTAAAAAACAGTTAGTTAGATCTAGTATGGATCATACATGGACGGTAGTTAGAGTTACTGACTCTATTAAGGTGTACTCATCTGGGATCCCGGGATAAAAATGATCAAGTTGGCCTTTGTGAACAGCTTGATGCACTATCTCCCTTTAACTTTTTGAGCAAAATGCGGCACAATAAAAAAAAAATTCATATATTGACCCTATCATCTCCACCCCGTAAGAACTACGAGATCATGCCCAAAAAAATCTAGTATAGGCGAAAATGAACCTAACATGATATGTTTTGGTCTTTAATCTAAGAACTAATTATTTTTCAATCCTTGTATGATCCATTTTAGTCCATTCTTGGACCAACACACACTCCTCAATTTTTTGTTTATTTAAAATATTAATATAATTATCTTAAAATATTTAATCTAGTTTATTATTCTTTTAAAGAAATAAGAAATAATTTTAGATTATTTAAAGTTAAATTTAAGATATTTTATTATATTTTTACAATGTTTGTTTATATTATTACCTCTTATGTTTTGTTTATCGGAAGCACTAATATAATTATATTAAATTATTTAACCTAGTTTGTTATTCAATTATTTGAAAGAAATTAAAATTTAATTTTAGATTATTTAAAATATAGTTAAACTGATATTTTATTAAATTCTTACTGTTTTGTATCTATTTTTATGTGTATTATGTAATTTCATTTATAATAATATATCTTATTAATTCTTATTTTTATTTGTTTGAAGTATTAATATAATTATATTAAAACATTTAATCAAATTTGTTACTCAATTATTTGAAAGAAATGAAAAAATAATTAGAGATAATTTTGAAGTTAAATTTAAATTGATATCTTATTAGATTTTTACAATTTTGTGTACTTTCAACTTGCACTTTACAATTTTATTCATTTAATAATATAGATCAAAATACTAAATTAGTTTATGTACTATTTTGAAATATTCAAATTGGTAAATAAAGTAATTCTTTTTTTCAATTTTGATTTCTATACTTTTAAAAAAAAATTTAACATAGTTTTCGATCATTAGTGCACATTAACACTATTAATGAAAGTACTATATGAATCTAAGTTAAACACATAATATTATGGTTAGATTAATATTCATATAAGATACAACGTGTCTTATGACATGATATCTAGCGTATAAAAATTAATTTTTAATTATTTTTAATAGAAATAAAAAAAATAAAAATATAAAACCGAAAAAAAACACTTCAATAATTACAACAATAAAATCATTGTCATTCCAGGATACCTCTAAAAATATCCCACTACTATCATCTTTAATAAGCTCCTTTGTCAACTGTAACAACACAATCAATGGTGGTCAAATCCACAACCTACATATTATTAAAAGTGTAGATTAGTTAATTAGTTATTAGTTAAGTGTCTTTTTTGTTAATTAGTCGATAACTATTAATTAGTTGCTAATTAGTTTACCTTTATCATTAGCTTTTGTGATGCATACATAAATATTTATTTGATTAATGAGTAATTAAGGAGTGTAATCATTTTTTTACCCAATATATCTTATCATAACATTAAATTTTTGTTTTTCATAATTTTTCACTCATTTCCTTTCTTATGATATTTTTTTTTCTCAACAACCATTTATCCTATTTCCTCTAAGTTTTCCCTTATCGACATATTCCCACTCATTTTTTTTCTTCTATTTCTTTTTCCTTCCAAACAATAAGTCTAGTTAAAGAACTCCGATTATTATTTTTATTAATTTTTTTTTCTTCAAACACCATGAAAATTTTTTACTATCAGCTCCAAGGAAAATTGTAGCGCCTGGAAAAAGGGGCCGAAAAAAAAAAAAAAGACACGTCGGCAGCCACGTCAGCAGGCTCGGTCAGCAGTCCCGACCAACCGGGACCTGCCACGTGGCAAGATCATGTCGTTCCGAAACGGGCCACGTTGGCGATCCACGTAGGCGCGATCGGACGACCCAGATTTAATCAAAAACGGACGGTCCAGATTAAATCAAAATAGACGGCTGAGATCAAAAGGGCAAAGGGTTATAAATAGAACCCCCACACCAGACTCCAAACCCTAGCCGCCTGCCGCTCGCCGGAGAAGACGAACCAGAAGCCGGCCGCCGCCACCCGCCGCCGCACCGGAGGGATTTCCGACCGCCGATCGAGGTAAAATTCATACTCCCGACTCGTTTTTCCACGCTGATCCCCCCAGTGGCCAAATCGGAGCCAAAATCTCGGCCAAACGGTCGAAAAACACGGCCGAAAGCCAGCGGCGCCGCCGCGTCCCTTCTCGGTTTTTGCCTCCGATGAGGCCCTTCCCGGCCTCCGTTTAATGCAATTTTTATATCACCGTGATCACCATTCTTTTCTCTACAGGTTGATCGGAGCCGAATCACTAAAACACGAACTTCACCGGAGAGCCGCCGCACCCGAGAGCACCGCCGCCGGTAAGCTTCAGTTTTCCGTAAATTTTCGGCCCCCCGAGGGCTGTAGGGTTGTTTTATCACAGGAACCAATGCGAGTGTGGCCGAATTCGGCCGAAAACGGCCAACCCGAGACAAACCGCCGCCGTAAGCGGCGGCGCCGTCGCCGGAGCACGGCGGAGCCGCCGTGCCGGAGTTGCGATTTGGGCCGAAAGGGACCCTGGGCCTAATTTGGGATTTTTTTAGAACACGTGCAGGTACCCGTAGTGCGTTTCAGTTCCCCAAGAAAAATTCAGGAAAAATTAGGGACAGCCTGTAGGCGCACTGTGAAGCCGTGTTCGGACCCCGAAACGAGTAAGGACCCCTCACCCTATTTCCTATCACGGTATTAAAGCTTAATAAATAATTAAACAGTATTTTGAGACTTTATAGATGTATAATTGATTGAGATTGCCAATGGAGCCCGAGTCTGATACAATGTTGGTCTGTTATTGTTTGATCTAATTTTCAGTATTAAATGCAGTATGAGGTTTGATGTTTTCATTTTATAGTTTCGTGTGCATATTTTACTATTTTATCGATTATTGGTTGAATGACTGAAATACCGATACTTTATGTTGTCTGTTTGACATGAATTACTGCTTTGCTTATCTAAATGCGAATTGATGATGCTGATTGAGGGAAAGAAGAATGGAAGATTGTATAAATTGATAATTGTGTAATGGGGTCAGCCTGACTAGATATCCTGGGAGATGGTGGACGGACCGGGTCCGTAGGGGACCCTACCGGGATTGTGGTCTCTCATACCGGACGAGGTATGGAGATCTTATGTGTATCTTATGTGTTTTGGCGCCCATACCGGACAGGGTATTGAGGTTTACAGTTTTGGCGCCCATACCGGACGGGGTATGGGGACGGCCCTGGAATCTGATTACAAGTATTAAGGGTAACGGGTAGCGGGACCCCTATGGATCCCCATGGATACTAGTAGGCTGGTGAATGAGGAAAAGTAATTGTGAAATGATTGAATTGCAAAGGCGTGATAAGTATTATGTTACACAGTTTATATGATTTCATGATGATGATAATGTTATTGCTTTCGTATATTGTTTTATAAATTTCACCGAGGTAAGTGAATGGTAAAATGTTTTATTATTGATAAATGAGTTTATTGTAAATTATGCTCCATTGGTCTTTTTGTATTTTTCTACCCACCTTTATCTCCGTGACGGTGAGATATCGTGATGTCCTTACTGGGCTAGTGTAGCTCATTCCTTATTTAATCATTTCAGATCAGGAAGACATTGTTCCCGAGCCCGTTCCGCAAGAAGACGACGAAGGGGACGCCTAAAGACTCCAAAGTCATAT
The DNA here is from genome assembly GCF_054855325.1 of Carica papaya. Lineage (NCBI taxonomy): Eukaryota > Viridiplantae > Streptophyta > Magnoliopsida > Brassicales > Caricaceae > Carica > Carica papaya. Next base: position 29,039,239 of record NC_142310.1, on the reverse strand, counting down.
TCATAGTTTACTTTCGAATTTCTCTTTTAGTTAGTTTGATCTTTTATATTTTGAGCACGTTTTTGGTTTTAGTGTAAGGGATGTTAATCGAATTTTGACTTCGCTTCCGCATTTGATATTTTTAATATACATTCCATTTAAAAATTTCCGGGGTCGTTACAGTTGGTATTAGAGCCGCATTTCCTCGGACCCATCCCGTACACAATAGTGCCTTAGAGTAATACTCACCGATATATCGTTACTCAATCATTCCTTGTGAATGCAAGTACACGGGAATGAGAAGAGGAAGGCCCCCACTAAACTGAGCGGCTCAAGATAATTCGCTTCGGGAGGATTTAGACAGATTATATGAGATGGTGGAAGCCCTCGTAGCCGCCCAGCGAAGGCAAGAGAAGAGAAGGGAGTTACCCGGACCTCCTCCGCTAGCGCAGGTTGAGCCCCCACTACAGCAGGCTGATCCCGAGCCACCCCGGCAGGAGCCTGTCCTTCCACAGTACCACCCAGCACCACAGCCGCGGTACGACCCGGTACCCAGCCACAGTACCAACAGGTGCCGCCACAGCACATTCCAGTGCCCCCACCACATCAGCAGGCGCCACCACAGGGTCCCCCAGTTCACCCTCAGCCGGTCCCAGTCCCTCTACACCGGGACCCCGCTCCCTCCTTAATCAACCCCGGCTTCATAGAGAGGTACAGAAGACTGAACCCTTCTACTTTTTCAGGGGGATCCTCTTTCGAAGAGGCCCAATACTGGCTGGCAGAGACTGAGAGAGCTTTCGAGACCTTGAGAGTAGTTCCTGAGCAGAGGGCTGCCATTGCCTCCTACATGCTGGTAGGGGAGGCAGTACGCTGGTGGGAGCTCAAGCGGGCCACCCTGCCTGTACCAGTTACTTGGGAGCAGTTCCTAGCGGCCTTCCATGCGGAGTATCTCCCTAAACACATCCAACATTTAAAGGAAATGGAATTTGCTCAATTGGTCCAGGGAAATATGACAGTGTCGGAGTATGCCCGCAAGTTCCTGGAGCTGGGCCGACATGCCCCGGAGACATTGTTGGATGAGGGCCGAAAGGCCAAGAAATTCCAGTGGGGTCTCCGCCCGGCGATCAGACAGCACTTATTGGTGATGGAGCTCGAGACATATTCGGCAGTCCTAGCAAAGGCGCAGATCATAGAAAAGAGCTTCGACACCCGCCCTCAGCTAGCGGGAAGTTCCCGACCCTCAGCCCCGCTCCGCAGGCCAACACCTACCATGCCTGTCCAACCCAGTAAGAGGCCCAGACCTGCCGTCCAGGCCCCTCCTCAGGCTATGGGGGCAGCACGTGGGAAGATCTGCCAGTACTGCGGCAGGGATCACGGAGACCGACCCTGCTACCGCCTCAACAACACCTGTCGCATATGCGGCAGTGCCCAACACTATGCGAGAGAGTGCCCTAGGAACCAGAATCAAGGGAGGCCTCCAATCCAGGGCAGAGTTTACAACCTTACCCAGAAGGATGCTGTCGCAGACCCGGACGTGGTACATGGTAAACCCAAAAAAGAAGTTTGTATCCAAGAGATTTCAGTAGTTCGAGACTTTCCAGACATATTTCCGGATGAACTGCCCGGTCTACCAGGGGACAGAGAGGTCGAGTTCACCATAGACTTACAGCCAGGAACTCAGCTCATCTCGGTAGCTCCTTACCGAATGAGCCGCATCGAGATGGAAGAGCTAAGGAAATAAATAACTGAGCTACAAAACAGTGGCTTCATTAGACACAACATTTCCCCATGGGGTGCCGGGGTTACTTTTGCAAAGAAAGGGGATGGAACGTTGAGACTGTGCATTGATTATAGAAGGATAAACAAGGTAACAATTAAGAACAAGTACCATCTTCCCCGGATTGATGACCTTTTCGATCAGTTGCAGGGTGCACAGGTCTTTTCCAAAATAGATCTACGATCAGGTTACCATCAGGTAAAAGTGAGAGCCGAAGACATCCCCAAGACGGCATTCCGAACCAGGTACGGACACTATGAGTTCCTGGTTATGCCGTTTGGGCTAACCAACGCCCTGACCATCTTGATGGATCTAATGAACAGAATCTTCAGAAAATTCTTGGATCAATTTGTCATCGTGTTCATCGATGATATCTTAGTCTACTCAAAAAGTAGGGAAGAACATGCTCATCATCTTGCCCAAGTCCTACAGGTACTCAGGGAAAAGAAGTTGTATGCGAAGTTGAGTAAGTGTGGATTTTGGCTCGAACAAACCGCCTTCCTAGGACATGTTATATCGAAGGAAGGGGTGTCGGTGAACCCCGAAAAGGTTGAAGCGGTACTTGGTTGGGAAAGGCTGACGACAGTTAAGGAAATTCGCAGTTTCCTAGGGATGGCAGGTTATTACCGCCGGTTTGTCGAAAGGTTCTCTAGTCTAGCAGCTCCTCCGACCCGACTCACAAAGAAGAATGCATGGTTTGAATGGAATGAGAACTGCGAGAGGAGTTTTTCAGAGTTGAAGAAGCGACTGACTACTGCACCAGTGCTGGCCCTACCGAGTGGATCAGGAGGGTACACAGTTTATAGTGATGCCTCCTATCTGGGCCTGGGTTGTGTCCTAATGCAGCATGGAAAGGTTATAGCATATGGGTCTAGACAGCTAAAGAATCATGAGAAGAACTATCCTACCCATGACTTGGAGCTTGCCGCAATCATACACGCCTTGAAAACCTGGCGCCATTATTTGTATGGAGAGACCTTTCAGATCTACACCGATCATAAAAGTTTGAAGCATATCTTCACTCAGAAGGATCTCAACATGCGTCAGAGAAGGTGGATGGAACTCCTCAATGACTATGATTGTGACATCCTATACCATCCAGGTAAGGGCAACGTGGTGGTCGATGCCTTCAGTAGGAAAAGTGCACGCACCCTAGCCCATCTGATGGTTTCAGAATGTAGGTCCATCGGGGCCACACAGCAGGTTCGCCTGCGAGACCTGAAGAGAATCACATGTTTGGGCCACCTAGCAGTCCAACCCGAGTTAATCCAAAGAATAAAAGAAGCACAGTCAGTCGACCCCGCCCTAGTAACCCGCAAGAAGAAGGCAGAACAGGGAATGAGCTCAGAATTTCAGATCTCTGCCGACGGATTGATTCGTTTCAAGGATAGAGTGTGTGTTCCAGACGACAGTGAGTTAAAAAGAGACATCATGACAGAGTCCCATAGTTCAAGGTTCGCCATGCATCCAGGAAGTACGAAAATGTACCAAACTATGCGACCTCGTTTCTGGTGGAATGGGATGAAGAGAGATATAGCCGACTTTGTATCTAAGTGCTTGGTATGTCAGCAGGTCAAAGCAGAACACCAACGCCCGGGCGGGTTACTTCAGCCTTTACCGATTCCAGAGTGGAAGTGGGAACATATCACCATGGACTTCGTATCGAGACTACCCAAGGCACGATCGGGACATGATGCTATATGGGTAATTGTTGACTGACTCACTAAGTCTTCCCACTTCCTGGCCATCAGAATGACTGATCCTTTGGACAAGTTAGCAAGAATGTATATCCGGGAGGTAGTCAGACTGCATGGAGTTCCAGTAACAGTGGTATCCGACAGGGATCCCAGATTCACTTCTCGGTTTTGGAATAGTTTCCAGCAAGCTATGGGAACAAAGCTGTCATTTAGTACTGCTTTCCACCCCCAAACTGATGGACAATCAGAAAGGACAATTCGTACGCTGGAGGATATGCTCCGAGCTTGTGTCCTTGACTCCGGGGGCCATTGGGACGACCACCTACCCCTGATAGAGTTTGCTTACAACAACAGTTACCAAGCAAGCATCGGCATGGCCCCATATGAGGCGCTATACGGGCGCCCATGCAGGTCACCGATCTGTTGGGAAGAAGTGGGCGATAGAAGGTTGTTCGGCCCGGATTTGGTAGAAGAAACCACGTCCAAGATAGTTAAGATCAAAAAGAACATCCAGACAGCTCAGAGTAGGCAGAAGAGTTATGCTGATACCCGGAGGAGAGACCTGGCCTTTGAGAAAGGCGACCGGGTGTTTCTTAAAGTCACCCTCTTCAAGGGAATTAATAGGTTCGGCAGGAGGGGAAAATTAAACCCCAGATATATTGGACCCTTTGAGATCTTAGACAAGATTGGTACCACTGCCTACAGACTTGCACTGCCTCCTGAGCTCTCCCGGGTTCATAATGTGTTCCATGTATCTATGCTACGTAAGTACAATCCGGACCCTTCTCATGTCTTGGCTCATGAACCGCTTCCACTCCGAGAGGACTTGACTTATGAAGAAGTACCGGTCAGTATCACGGACCGAGAAAGCAGAATACTCCGCAACCGGGAAATATCATTTGTAAAAGTCATGTGGCAGAACCACACGCCCAGGGAGGCGACTTGGGAACTAAAATCAGAATTTAGGGCCCAATATCCCCATCTGTTCGATTAAGAGTAATGAGACAAATTTGGGGACCAAATTTCTTTTAGGGGGGAGAGTTGTAGCACCCGGAAAAAGGGGCCGAAAAAAAAAAAAAAAAACCACGTCGGCAGCCACGTCAGCAGGCTCGGTCAGCAGTCCCGACCAACCGGGACCTGCCACGTGGCAAGACCACGTCTTTCCGAAACGGGCCACGTTGGCGATCCACGTAGGTGCGATCGGACGGCCCAGATCAAGCGTGCGATCGGACGGCCCAGATTAAATCAAAATGGACGGCTGAGATCAAAAGGGCAAAGGGTTATAAATAGAACCCCCACACCAGACCCCAAACCCTAGCCGCCTGCCGCTCGCCGGAGAAGACGAACCAGAAGCCGACCGCCGCCACCCGCCGCCGCACCGGAGGGATTTCCGACCGCCGATCGAGGTAAAATTCATACTCCCGACTCGTTTTTCCACGTTGATCCCCCCAGTGGCCAAATCGGAGCCAAAATCTCGGCCAAACGGTCAGAAAACACGGCCGAAAGCCAGCGGCGCCGCCGCGCCCCTTCTCGATTTTTGCCTCCGATGAGGCCCTTCCCGGCCTCCGTTTAATGCAATTTTTATATCACCGTGATTACCATTCTTTTCTCTACAGGTTGATCGGAGTCGAATCACCAACAAAGTTAAAGACCAAGAGGTTAACTTGGTGGTCTAAAAGCGCAGGGGAGGGGATTGGCCGGGCAGCACTTTTTTTCTTTTTACACGGCCGGAAATTGAAAAGGGTTGGTTGCCGTTTATGGGTGTGGAATAATTAAAGCAAAAAACAAACTTGGACGGCAGCTCTTTTGGTAATTCAAACAGATCCTACGAGTGCCGTTTTATGACGACGTTATGCTGTATGGAGTTCACGTGATCTTGTCCTGTATATTTTTTTATTAATTTCTACAAAAATATGAGTTTTGAGTATGAATGTATATTTCTGTCGTTATATTTGGACATACGTATGGTATCTATGAATAGATATATAATTAAATCCCTTATTTTTGTTTGGTAGCTAATTAGCTTTAAGTTGAGAGGATTACGAAGTGGGTGTATGGGTATATATATATACACCCACAAGAAAACGATGAAAAGAACTAAACAAAACTTTCTAGAATATTGAAATATTCTTATATACCCATGTAATTTTAAAATATATGTAGATATATATATATATATATATACATCTATAATATAAAACAAAAATCATTAATTATTTCTACTGGTCTTTGTAAAAGTAGACTTTGATATTAATTACCAAACAAAATAACATATTCCAAGAATAAAGCTGTTCAATGTTTTCTAACTTCATAACTGATGATAACTTAAGAGAGGACAAAATTTTGGATTGGCTAAGGACCAATTCCCTAATAACTAAAAGAGTGATGATTTCATTTCCATTAGAAGTAGAGTGGGTGTATCTAGTCCTCTTCAAATCCACCTTCAAAGTTGTCCCCATCTCCTCCATCTCCTCCGTAGTCCATCTCTTCTGTGGGTGGTCCCTGATCCATATCTGCAACATTTGCAAAAGGCATACTACTTCCGTTCTCGGCCGCCAACCCGCCATCTGCAACCTCTTCTTCTTTGTTCTTTACATTCATGGTCTCCAAATTTTCATCAGTAAAAAATGAGACAAAGGGCTTGGAAACCTACAATGAATATTTTGTTATTTTAACTTTGTTGTAATCATAGTTTTTGACTTCCGGAATTGTCCTACTTATTAGCTGTTGCAAGTAATTCAAGAAAAAGAAGGTTTACCTTAAAAAAACGATTCCTCTTCTCAGCACTTTCCAAAAGGTTCTTCCAGTGCTCATCAGTTCTTAATGCTGCTGCCGAGCCAACCACCTAAGTAAGCAATCAAATTTCTGATCAAGCAAGGAAATAGAGAAATCTAATTCTCCATAGAAGCCCCAGTCAAAAGCCATACCAATACAGAAGACTTTGCTCTCGTAATCCCGACATTCATTCGCCGAAAATCAGAGACAAAACCTATGCCTCTATCTTTGTTTGCCCTAACACATGAAAAAATTGCAACATCCTTCTCTCGGCCCTGAGAAGAGAAACAGAGATTTTGTTTTATACCACAATATCCTTTGGGTTAGATTAGATGATTCACCAGGCAACAATATATTTAATATAAATGCACCATAAAATATTTACCTGGAAACCATCAACAGTGTTGATATCCACAACTTTTTCTGACTCCACCCCAAAAGTTTCCCGAAATCTTTCTTTAAATAGCTTGACTTGATAACTATATGGAGATATGATAGCAAGCTGAGAACTTGACTTCAGCTGTGGGTAAGAAGATACTAATTTATGGTACATGAGGAGGACAAACTCAACTTCGTCAACATTTACCCAAGATCCACTTCCTGAAGGCTGGGACTCCTGTCCTTCTTGAATATCAAAGAAGGCAAATGGTCCAAAGCAACGGAAAATGTGCCATTCACGACTTGTCTGATCTTCAACATCAGGTCCATCTTCCAGTGCTTCATTATAAAACTCCTTCGAAGGAAAGTGTCTGATCTGCTCAACAAAGTATATATGGACAGCTATAATTAAGAGATGACAGTCTAAACTGCTGATGGATTTGGTTTTGTAAAAGTTCAGTTGTAATAAAAAATAAAGTCTCAAAGCCATAATATCTTGCCTCAGAAACCTAACAACTGCATATATTCAACTCCTTCGTGGTTGTTGGGGGGGGCGGGGGGAGAGGGGAGGTGATCGAAGTTTACAAGAAAATTAAACACAGCTTGTTTTCTTTCGACAGCAATTACAATTAGATAGATTAGGCAACCAACAGAGGTTAATTAAGACTTGAAGTAATGAAACCGTGAAAATCTCTCATAAACTTCGATCAAGGACTCTGCTTACCTCCGGATGCATCCGGTACTGGGTCTTGAGCATATTTACTGGATAACCAGCCCTTTGAAATCTCTTGAACAAACTTGTCCCGTAACTTCAAGAAGGAAGAAGAAATAGAAAAATGGAGAGAATGAATCAGTATGATAAGTTTTACGTAAATGAAACTTAAAAATCAATTTTTATCACAAATATGTTCATACCCAAATTTCTCAGCAACAGGAGAAATCACAGTAGCTGGCAGTTGAACGGGATCACCTACCTGAAACAAAAATAAATAAATAAATCAACTCCTCTTTGTGCATATGCTGTCACATTCCCCAGGCCTTCTCATTCAGCTTATATGGACACATATATAGACGTGAAATAATCTACCTAAAGTTTTCATGGCCATCTTGAAGACCAGGGGACTACGACCTGGTAGGTTCATTTAATAGAGTAATGCGTCATGATTAGTGCAAAAAGGTTTTTGTTCCACGATAATGATAAATGATGACGGAAAAAGAAATATTGAAGGACGAGAAAAGTACTGCCAAAGTATACCAGAAATACTTGTTTGCATCCACTTGTTAAAGGGACAAGAGTTGCAGGTTCCACCTGTTTAAGTAGTAAAGAACATATGAGATTTTTTTTTTTTTCAAATAAAGTAAAGAACAGATAAGATTAATATAAAGGATGTAAATAAACTGCAAAATTCTTGGCTTTTGAGAGAATGCATGTGTACTAAGCATGTAGACACGCATACTACTGTTTTTGAAGACCATTAGTGTGGGACCATCAGGCTTATCGGGGTTAAGGTATAGGCCAGATCATTTTAGCAAGGAGCTTTTTTGCTGGTCTGTATACTATTTGGACAGTGTTACAATTTACAGAATGTATTATGGAACATTTCATGTAATCATTAGTTGATTTCCTATATATATTAACATTAATAAGGTAATTTATGTTATCATATATAGATATCTCTTTTATGTATATATCCCTACCCCATTGGAATAAAACGACAAGAAATATTCAATATTTTCCTAACTCTTTATCCGGTATCAAAGTTAGGATTAGAGTTTTTGAAGTCAGATTAGATTAGACCAAAAGAGGGGTTGAACAACCAATTCCTGGTGCTGGAGGTAGTCGACAGAATCAACCTCCGACTAGTTCAGAGTGCTGCCGGCACTGTGGTGAAGCAGAAGAGGCAGAAGAAGCAGAAGAAGCCAAAAGAAACCAGATCTTCCATGCGCATTAGGAACTAGAGGCGCGGCTTAGCAAGATCACGTGTGAAACCATAACGCCGAAGAGGAGGAAGTTGAGGCAATGCCAGATTGCGGGAAACCTTGCGGCTTGACTAGATCTATGCGTGAAACCAGAAAGTTGGAGAGGAGGAAGCTGAGGCGACGCCAGATTGCACGAAAACCAGATTCCAATAGGTATTCGGCGTGGTTTTTGCAAGATCCATTCTGGATTTAGGTGCGGATCCGGGTTCCATGGTGATTTATGGCCAAAATGAAAGATAATTTTTTGGTGTTTCTCGGCAGCGGTGTGTGGGTTTGTGGTGGTGGTGCGTGGTGGTTTAGGTGACTGCGTGTGGTGGCGCATGGGAGTGCATAAGTTACTCCAGTGGTTGTGCACGGTGGTTCATTTCGCGCAATGTTTCCGGTTGTTGGTTTTCTAAGTGTTTCAGATGGTTTTCATTTAATAGTTTAATTCTTGAATTGAAATGAGTGGTAATATTGTCTGCTACTATTACTATGAGTAAGGGCATATAAAGTGGTATAGCAACAAATTACAGAATCAGAAAACACAAACCATTAATATTGCTGCTACTACTACTACCTCATATTCTGAGATAACTGTTTTGATTTTAGCTGACGAGTATGCTAAATTCTCTGCTTTTGCTTAATTAGATAAAAAATGTCTTATCTCCTCCTCAAATAGATGAGTGATTGATTCTGATGCTATGTCATGAACCATTTAGGGTAAAATAAAAGGAAAGGAAAGGAAAGTTAGGAAATTCACACAAAAAGACAAAATAATAAGAAAACTAGGGTTAGGGTTTGTCAATCCTGATCAGCTCATCAATCCTGCAGCTGACACCTTAGCCATCCTCATCTCGCGACAGACATCGGACTCACCACACCGTGTAATTTCAACAAGTTGATTCTGCCAACAAGAACGTCTCCCTTATTGCATTTAGGTCTATAAATGACCATCTTTCATCGTCTGTAAAGGAATGGAAATTAATCAATAAAAATATTTTGTTTTCCTTCTCTTCAACATTCTCCAGCTTCTTCTCTGTTCTTCTTCTTCTTCTTCCCTATTTTCTCTTCAGATCAAACCCATGTCTAAGGTGTCTGACAAGATGGTATCAGAGCTTGAACCGGCGGAATCCTACGCTGGAGTCACACCTCGCACCCGGTCCAAAGGGAAGGCAACACCAGTCGAGCTGGAGAAACCCAAAACGATCGAACTCTCTGTGAAAGATGTCGATTGAAAACTCACCTCCTTCATGAAAAAAATGTACGAGATGAAGCGTGAATTTCAGCATCAATTCGAGTACCTGGCAAAGCTGATACGTGGCCGAGCCCGCACTAGGAGAAACCCAAAAAAGACTCAGCGAATTTGACGACCAAAACCCACGACGTAGAAGATTCGCTTCTCCTTCCGAGCAACGCGAACGGATTGGGGATTCTGACACCCGCGGAAGACCGGCCGAAGCCGATGGATCTGCATGGAGAGGGAGGTTTGCTTCCTCTCCCGAGCGGTAGCCATCTCCCCGTTGCTCCCCCGAACAGCATGCACGACATAAAAAGGTTTCAACCCTTATTTATGCCTGGTTCACTGGACCGAACCGGACAGTGGAGGAAGTGAACCGGCCTGATCCGACTCGATCCAGTCTGGATCAATCTAACCCGACCCGACCCGGTTTGAATTGAACCGGATTTGTTCCAGCCCGAACCGGCCCAATGGATCCTCTGACTAGAAATGGTTCTACCCAATTTCTTTTGCTTCCCAAGGTGGAGATTCCACTTTTTGAAAGAATAAACCTACAAAGGTGGAGTAGAAGGTGTGAAAAATATTTCATGATCCACAATATTTCTGACGAGCAGAAAGTGGCGATTGCATCATTGTACTTAAGAGAAGTTGCCGATATATGGTACCGTGGATGGCAAGCCAAAATTAATGTCATAGATTGGGAATATTTTGTGGAAGAACTTTGTCGTAAATTTGGGGGACCATCACGAAAGAATTTCATAGAGGAATTTACCAAACTATCCCAAATAGGTATTATTCTCGACTATCTAGAAAAATTTGAACACTTTCGTTCTCTTATAGATGCAGATAACCCAACACTTTCAGAAATATTTTCATATCCACTTTTATTAGTGATCTCAGGCCACAGTTACAGCCCATGCTAAGACTCCTCAAGCCGCAAACGCTTAATCAAGCATTTGAACATATCTTACTACAGGAACAACTTGTTATAGAATTGTCTTGAAGTTCATATCATATTGATAAAGTTGTTAAATTCGCGAAAGTATCTGAAACAAGAAATAATGATCAACTGCTCCGAAAGGATATGAAACCTAGAAGAGCAACAGCTACTTGCTACAAGGGTGGAGACCGGTATTTTTCAGAACACCGTTGTTCAAATAAATCCGTAATGGCCATGAAGGAAATTGACACGAAGGGTCTTTAAAAGGTTTTCCTAAATCAACCTGGAGGACAAGGTTGATACTCAAGGAGAGGGTATTGTCAGGAACTATTTAGGGTAAATAAAAGGAAAGATAAGTTAGGAAATTCACACAAAAAGACAAAATAATAAGAAAACTAGGTTTAGGGTTTATCAATCCTGATAAGCTCATCAATCCCGCAGCCGACACCTCAGCCATCCTCATCTCATCCCGCGACGGACGTCGTGCTCACCACACCGCGTAATTTCGACAAGTTGATTCCGTCAACAAGAACGTTTCCCTTATTGCATTTAGGTCTATAAATGGCCATCTTCCATCGTCTGTAAAGGAAAGAAAATTAATCAATAAAAATAGTATGTTTTCCTTCTCTTCAACATTCTTCATCTTCTTCTCTGTTCTTCTTCTTCTTCCCTATTTTCTCTTCAGATCAGACCCATGTCTAAGGTGTCTGACATGTTACAGATCACATGACAGGTAATTTTAATATCTTTTTTAGTTTTCGACTACACAAAACAACTTTTCTTATAACCATCACTGATGGGTTGACCTATAACATTATGGGTTCCGGAATCACAAAATCAACTTCATCTACTACTCTGTTATCTGCATTAAAGTCTACCTAAACTTACCTTTAATCTGATTTATGTGTGTAAGCTTATTAAAGATCTAAATTTTTGTATTACGTTCTTTCCTGATCATTGTGCTCTTCAAGATCTTATGACGAAGCAAATTATTGGTAAATGACATGTATCATATGGTCTCTACATTCTTGATATTTGAGTATCTCGATCATTTTTCTACTCTAATGTTGTTTCTCTATTTAAAACACATTGTCAATTGAGAGATCCTTCTCTCCCTATGTTGAAGAAGTTATTTTCTCAGTTTCATTATGTATAGTCACTTGATTGGGAGTCATGTTAGTTTAAAAAACATCACCATAATCTGTCAAGTTTAAGAGCTAATAGATGAGATGAGTCAACTTTTGATTTAGTTCATTATAATGTTTGGGGTTCATGTTCTGTTTCGTCCAAAATAGAATTTAAGTATTTTGTTACGTTTGTGGATAATTTTTCTCGAATAACTTGAATATATTTTATGAAGAATCATTCTAAAATATTTTCTTACTTTTGTATTTTTTCTACTGAAGTCAATACCTAATTAAATATTTTTGTGCATGTATTGAGAAGTGATAATATTAAAAAATATATGTCAGATTCATTTCAGATCTATATGACTCAATATGGGATTCTTCATAAATCCTCATGTGTTAATACACCATCTCAAAATAGAGTTATCGAGATAAAGAAAAAGTATTTACTTGAGACAATTCGAGCCCTCTTATTCCAAACGCAAGTTCCTAACCAATTCTGAACTGATGTTGTTTCCACGACTTGTTTCTTGATTAATTGTTTGCTATCTACAACACTCGATGGAGATGTTCCTTACAGTCTTCTTTTTTCAAATAAGTTTTTGTTTCTGATGCAACCTAAGATATTTGGTAGCACCAGTTATGATCGAGATATGCAACCTAATGTGAGAAAATTGGACCTAAAGGATTTGAAATGCGTTTTTTTGGGATACTCTTGCCCTCAGAAAGGATACCAATGCGACTCTCCATATCTTAATAAATATTTGGTCTCAACTGATGTGATTGTTTCAAAAAATAAATCGTTCTCCTCATTGTCTAATTCTACATGTCAAGGAGTGGACAATAAGTGGCTAATCTATAAGTTCACACCAAATGTCTCTACTGAGCAAACAAATAATAGTATTTCTCCGATGATGTGTTTCTACCTCTACTTGAGCAAGCTGATGATAGTGTTGGTGTGTCTCCGACTCAAGTACCGCCACCAATTGTTCACAAGACCACAGATTAATGATTACATGTTCTGCATCAACTCACTCGTCATTTGATTCTACCTCACAGAATTTTATCTTCTCATTGGTCTTCGCAAAGGTAAACATAGTGCACAATTCTTAACACAACTTATCTCTTACTAATTTTATTTCATCTGATCATCTGTCTCCCTTGTCTAACTCTTTCATTATTTTTATAGATTCAATTTTCATATTCAAGACAGTTAAGAAAGTTTTGAATAATCCTGGTTGGCATAATACAATGCTTAAGGAAATAAATGCTCTCAATGAAAATTATACTTGGGATTTGGTGGATTTACTCAAAGGAAAAAAAGTCATGAGATGCAATGGGTATTTTCAGTCAAAGTAAACCTAAATAGTTCTATGGCAAGACTTAAAGCCAAACTTATAAAAAAAGACCATGCTCAAACTTATAGGATGGATTATTTTGATATCTTCTCTCCGGTAATCAAACTTACATATGTTAGTTTATTCATTTCTATTGTGACATCTCAAAATTTGCTCTTACACCAGTTGGATATCAAGAATGCATTCCTTCATGGCGACCTCCTAAAAAAAGTGTATATGAAGCACCCACCTAGGTTTGTTACTCAAAGGGAGTACGAAAAAGTCGGTCATTTGAAGAAATCTTTGTATGGTTTGAAGCAGAGTTTTCGTGCGTGGTTTGACAAAATTAGTGAAATAGCTTTGGAATTTGGGCTAAAGAAGAGTAAGTGTGATCACTTGGTCTTTTATAAACAGTCAACAGCTGGTCTTATACTTCTTATTATTTATGTTGATGATATTGTCATTACAGGAGATAAATTTGTAGGAATATCCTCTTTCAAGTCATTTTTATATATCAAGTTCACACCAAAGACTTGAATTAGTTAAAATATTTTTTGAGCGTAAAAATTACAAGAAATAAGGAAGAGATTTTTTTGTCTCAGATGAAGTATGTATTTGATTTACTTGCAGAAACTGAAAAGTTAACAGCTAAATCATGCAACACACAAGTGGTGCTGAATGTACATCTTAGCAAATATTATAGTGACTCCCTTGATGATCCGAAAAGGTACAAATGATTAGTTGGAAACCTCAATTACCTCACAGTGATTCGTCAAGATATTGCATATCTTGTTAGTATTGTTAGTTAATATATATTTGTACTTATAGTTAAACATTGAAGGACTTTGAAACAGATTTTGTGCTATTTAAAAGGTACTTCAGGACTTGACATATTGTTTACCAATCATTGGCACACTCATATTGAATATTTTGCAGATGTTGATTGTGCTGAATCTAAAATTAATAGAAAGTCCACTACAGGGTATTTTGTTTTTGTTGGTGGGAACCTGGTATCATGAAGAAGTAAGAAGCAGACCGTTATGTCCCGGTCCAGTGCAGAGTCTGAATACAGAGATATGGTCCAGTCCATATGTGAATTCTTATAGATACAACACCTCTTAGCTGAAGTGGGTTTGAATCTCATATTACCTTCAGAACTCTAGTGTGATAATCAAGCTGCCCTTCATATTGTCTCAAATCCAGTATACCATAAAAGAACCAAACATATCGAGATTGATTGTTATTTCATCCGTGAGAATATTCAGAAAAACTTGATATTTACCGATTATGTGAATACAGGGGAACAATTAGATAATATATTCACAAAGGCTTTAAATGGAACCCGCACTTAATATTAGGAACAACTAGATAATATATTCACAAAGACTTTAAATGGAACCCGCACTGAATATCTTCGTAACAAACTGGACATGATTAATATTTATGCTTCAGCTTGAGGGGGAGTGTTACAACAGTACAGAATATATTACGGAATATTCTCATGTAATCATTAGTTAATTTCCTATATATATTAGCATTAATAGAGTTACTTATGTTATCATATATAATATCTCTTCTATGTATATATATCCCCAAACCATTGGAATAAAACGACAAGAAAGATTTAATATTTTCCTAATTCTTTACAGACAGGAATAAACTAGCGGATATTTGAAGACTGTTCTTTGCAGGACAACCTCATCTAGGAGAAGATGACTTTTCTGGCTTCCTTTTGGGCCAAGACTCATGGGAAACTCTCTAACATCTCCCTCACTGTCCTTCATAGAAACTGGGATGCTATAGTCACTTGATTTGTTTTCTTTTTGTATTTTTTGTTTTGATTTCCTTTTGTTTCAGCTGAATATCTTATCCATTGTTCTTTTTGTAATATTTTCTCCCTTTCATTGATAAAATTTCTTTTTCTACTAAAAAAAAATAGGATACAACCCCCAATAAATCCATAAGTGGTACTCTGTTGTTCAAACTGTCTATAAATAAACTGTACAGATATTTCTCTCATTGTTTAAAAGCGCAACAACCTTGTAGTTGTATTTTCTGTTCCTGTGATCATGAATTGTGTTCACCTTTTTGTCTTTCTTTTTCCTACCTCTTATAACATCTATCTTTTTATACTGCATCAACCATCCTATGAAGTTGTTAGCTAGAGTGAATATTTTCCTCATACTATGGGAATAATAGCACTATATTTCCTACTTGTTTGGTTCACGAAGCAAGGGCGAATAAGCCTGAATCTAAAAGTGTGTATACTAGTAATAACCATGATGTTGTTCAGTTGACAAAGTAGCAATTTAATGGAATTACAATTCCTTTATTCTTGTAATTGGGATTCATAACTTGAGGGGTGTGACTCCTCATTTTCTTTACAATACTTATTCCTTCCACCTTTATTCCATCCAATGAACCAAATACTCTAGCAGATGTGTCAAATAATGGCTATAAATCCTTTAGTTGCTATTACCCAAAACAAGGTGGGTTTAATTAACAAGCTACTCATTTCTATAAATGACATGATACAATGAAGGGTTAAAAGCACATCATGAAGGTTGATCTTATAAATAGAAGCATTATCTTCTGCAGTCTTTTGCTGGATAAAAATATTTCAGGATGTCCTTAATGCCCTGTCAACTAAACTCCTTGGTTTTTTTCTCATGAACAGAGTTACTTTTTGTGCACCCTTTTCTAAGATTGACCACCGAATATATACATCTGCTACAAACTTTAGAAAATTAATTACCACTCCGTATTCAAGCCCTGACCCACACTTTTAACAACGGTTGTAGGCACAAAAAGAATATAGAAAGATACTTACAGCTTGTGCAGCTTCATCTATTATGACAACATCAAAACCGCGATTTAATTTTGTTAGAAGTGCTGACCCACTAAAGCTGAGGGTAGAGAAGACCTGCCAATGTAGATAACTTAGAGTTCAAATTCAAGTCTGTTGAACTTCAGATCAAATAAAAAGCTAAATTTACATACAATTGCAGCCTCATCCAGAATGGAAGCACGAACGCTATCTCTATCCATTCCCGTGGCTCCTTGTTTCTGTTTATCAGCAGCTGAACCAAGTTTTTGCGCTACCTGAAAGGGAAATCTCTGATGTCAACTTTGATTACTGGCACACAAGATCAAATGCTCAATCACATATCTTTTATTGATACTTTAGATTGCCCACAATCGTCCATAGATGCTAACAATTGATCTGTGCTTACCAGTGATATTTGTTTATATATTCCAGCATTAAAACTTCAAACAGCAGATATGATTTTTTTTTCAATGCTTAACCCATTCCCTGATCCAGAAAATTTCTGGATGTGCAGAAACTTTAATTTTGTGGGGAAGATGCAGAAGACCTTTAGACTTCTACATTGAAATTAATGGTTCTTTCTGAATGAATGTAATAGAGATATCAGTAAAACACTATTCAACTCCACCTTCTTGACCCAGTTAGGTTGAAATAGCTTCCTTCATTTCATATCGGAATTGAACATTTTTATGCAAAAGAGCTCAGGCGTGATTTGAATTCTTTTATGCAGAGAGGGTCATCTATATTTATTAAAGATGTAAAACATGATGATTTGAAACATGATCATGATAACATTGTAACAATAAGATAAATTATTGATTTAGTTCTTAAGCTACGCTCTATGTAGCAACTGAGTTTCGAATTTTATAAAATTGTCAAAAAAATGTGATTTTTTGATAAAACTCTTTTAATATAGAAATAGCAAAAACTTTTTATGCCTTGCTTAGGTGACAAAACAAAATCATTTAAGAAATATTTAACATGTTCAGACTAAAAAGCGATAGTTATTTCAGACCTCTTCTTCACTAATAAAGGTTATAGTCATCTTCATGATTTAAATAAAATAAAGTACTCTTATTAAGTTATTAAGGTTGACTTTCAGTTGTATAAGTTTCATTCATTAGAAAATGAATATAACACAGAGAATTTTTGACAAAATTCTACAGATGTGTAAAACATTGTGGGTCGAAACAAATTTTTAAGTCTAAGTACCAACCAAAGCATGACTAATAAATTAATTACTCTTATTAAGTTTGTTAAGGTTAATAACCAGTATAACTTACACTAAATAGAAAATAAAGTATAATAGAATGAATTTTTTTTCAAAAATTTATGGTTCTATAAAACATATAGATTGAAGCAAGTTTAAGAACCAAATTGAAACATGCTAATAGTTTAGGAACTAAGGGTTCATTTTCTGCAGTTGGCGCTTGTGCTATGACCTTGTAAAAGTACTTTAAAATAACTTTCAGTTAAAGCAAGTTCAAGGTGAAAAACAATATAGTTTTTAGTAAAACTTGCTATGTTATGAAATTTTGTATTGTATTTAATTAATTAATTTTAAAATTAATAATAAATGTTGAAATTGTAAAATTTATATAATAAATAAGAAATTAATTATTATAATATTTAAAGACTATTATTCTCATAATATTATTCTAATAATTTAAATTATTTTAACATGTATATTTGTTTATTTCATTCAATATAAATATTAAGTTTCAACTTTTATTACTTCACTTCAAAATGAATATTAGTTTAATAATTTATAATAAATACGTAACAATTGATAATGAATTAATAATACATTTTTACTTCAAAAATATCTAATTTATTAATTATGAAATATATAATTAATAAATATACTCTTTAAAAATATTATTTACCTCCTTATATCTCAAAAACATTTATTTTCAGCTTTTGATTTCATCTTTATTAAAGGGCAAATAATAGAATTAATCTCTGAAGTTTAAAACTTGTTTCAATTTGATTTCTAATGTTTATTCGTTACAATTTGGTACAAGACACTTTTCTCTTATTTTAAACACTCAATTTTCTTCTATTTTTTAATGAAAAAAACTAAAATAAATTAGGTCATGTTTGAATGTTTTCAAAAATATTTCAAAAGAATGACTTCAACTAATTAATCAACTTGATAGATTAATAAATTAAATGCGCTCAATTTTCCTTCAATTTTCTAACAGAAAAAAACAAAATGGTCTGGTCATATTTGATTACTTTAAAAACATCTCAAAAGAATTATTTTAACTAATCAATCAAATTAATAAAATCAATAAATTAATCATCATATTAGAGCAACTCTTTAATGTTATTAATTTAATTAATTAGCCAAAATTATTTATCAAATTATTATTTTAAAGCATTCGAATATGATCTAACTATTTTAACCTTTTCTATTAGAAAATACAAAGAAGTTGAACATTCGCAACAAATAAAAAATATAAAGAACCAAATTGAAAGGAAAAAAAAAACATAGGTACCAAATTGTAACAAGTGTCAAATTTCGGCGACTAATTTCATCATTTGCCCTTACTTAAAACAAAAAACAGTTTCTGCTTTTAGCATTTTCTGGTTTTTAGTGTTTGACCAGACTTCTACTATTTAACAGAAGAAATAGAATAGAAGCTGGGCCAAACATGCTTAAAATGATAATTTGCTGCAATGATAAAAATGGCAGACAACAGTAGTAATTTGTGTTATGAATGCGTGATTGGCACATACAAGATAATCCAAGGACATTGTGGCAACAGAATGATGTGGCTTAAGACCAATTCGCACAATTTTAGGAGTATACCTGCGGCTATGTTCATCATGAAGACCTGAGAGTAAAAAAATTATATTCAACAAACATAACTAAGTCAAATTTAGGATCAAGTATACATTCTCATTACAAGAGAGGGTAATTCGAACATAACTAAATAGATACTATTTTTATATATAGATCCCTACATTGTTACATTCCACTCAGGATTAGGAAGGATAAAGTAGAACAAATATATGCATTAAAAGTAGGAAATGTATACTTAAAAGAAACATTTCAAATCAATTGTGACTTCAAACATTAATATCAAGTGTCTATTCCTATGAATACGTGAATAAGATGTGAATTTTTTTTTAAAATAAAAAATATATGACGCATATTAAATGGCACCAAGGAAGTACCATCCATTCACAAGATATTTACAAATTTATTAGTATATTGATGACATTCTTAAAATCTTCTAACCGACAAATATCATGATTCAAAACCAAAGAGCAAAAATAATGTAACTATTTATCCCTAATTTTAGACATCTCTCTTCTATCCCCTCAAAAGTTCTACAATTCATCTATTTCCAAATCACCTAAAAAATGTCAAATAAATAAACTTCACAAATGTTTTCTTTTAGACATCCCCTCCCAAGACCATATTTCATCTGTCACCGATCCCCCATGATTACAGGACTCTACAACTCTTTTGCATAGATAACAACCATTCACTAGTATTTTATCCTGTCTCATCAGTTTATCAATTGTCATAATATATTCTTTTCTCGCTTCCCAAGCAAAAAAAATAATTCTTGGATGAGCCTTCACTTTCCATATCTGGTTAGCAGGAAATCAAACCACCCCTTACACCTCTCTTCCAATAAGATGGTTATAAAAAGACTAAACAGTGAACTCCCCAGTCTTCTTTCATGTGATCTCCATTGTCATTTAAATGCATGGTGGACAGGACATGTAGAATGCTTCATACTCTTCGATCTCCGAATAATTGAAATGCCTGTTCACATTCACTAACCACTCTCTGCCTCCATGCCCTCTTTGTATGCTTTCTCAACATAGATATTCTTTGATTGTGCTATGACATATATCCGCGGGAAATGAAGCTTAAGACTTCCCCTTCCAATCCACTCATCCAACCAGAAAAGAATACTATTCCCCCTACACACTTGATAGTCCCAAAATGTTACCAGAACAGATTGGTGAGAAGGTGTTTCCTGTGGCTTACATAATTGACCGCTATACCTTCATGGGTTTTGGGGTTTAAAACACCGATGAGAAACTTCCTCAATTTTATCTCAATCTAAAACTGACATATAACCTCATCCCAAAGATCTACGGATGCATTGTTTTTGTCAATGTTCATAGTCAGAATAGAGAAAAGTAAGATCCAAGAGCTATTAAGTGTAAATTTGTTGGTTACTTACCAACCCAAAAGGGGTATCAGCCTTACCATCTATTTACCAAATTTGTCCCTACCAATGTTAATTTATATGACAAAAAATTATATATGTCTTTGCCCTATCTTCAAAGGGTCTCTTTATCGTCCATTGAAGGTAAGGATAAAGACCTGTTTTTTCCTGACTTACCCATCAATAAAGTTGTCCCTATATCAGTCCACCTCGTACCACCTGTAGCATCACCCCAGTCCCTATCAACATCCTCCCCCATTCACGAAGCCCATGATAGATAATAAACTTCATGATTCAATGAGATTTAACTAGGTATATTTAAGACAAAGAGACTCAACTTCTGATCCTGGTGCAAGTTGAAGACTCAAGCGAGAATGAGGTAAATGCAGGTCCAGAGCTTTCTCCTCATTAAGTACTTTATCATGATTGGAAGATACAAGAGAATACACTAAATACCCATTGTATCTATTAGTGAAGTTTGTGTCATTTGAAAATTCTCACCTTGATATAGAGCTTTCAAGTCAGTCTAAAGACCAGTCAAATTCCAAAAGACGAGATGCATGCTTTAAGAAGAACCGACGCGAGCAATTGTTGACCAACAATCTAGAGAGAAATTTGTAGGATGTAAATGAGTACTTACAACAAAGAATATGTCAAATGGCTCCCCAAAGAGATACAAGACTAGAGTCGTGGCAAAGGGATGTAAACAAACCTATAGTGGCAAAATTAAATATAGTAAGAGTTTTGTTGTCATTAGCGACAAACTTTAATTGGTATTTGAAGGAATTCAATGTAAAAAATGTTTTTCTTCACAACAATTTGGAGGCAAGAAAGCACTCAGATTTAGGGGGGAATAACAACTCTCTTGGTATATGTTGATGATATAATTATGAGAAGAAATGATGAGAAAGAGAATGAAGCATTGAGAAGATACCTATTTAGAGAATTCGAGCTAAAAGAACTTGGAGGACTAAAGAACTTTCTAGGAATTGACGTAGTTCATTTGATGGAAGACAATAAAGTTAGCATGTAAACCTATCTCCAAACTAATTGAGAAAATTACAGGAGAGGCAAATGAAGATCCAGCAATAGATAGAGAAATTGCACCAAAGACTGGTAGAAAAACTTATCCATCTTGTGCTCCTACAAGGTCAGGCACATGCCACGAGTGTGGTTAGCCAATTTATGCACACAGTTTGATAGAGGATCACCTTAATGCAGTCTACAGCATACTACATTACTTAAAGGTTAGCCCTTGCAAAAGAGTTCTATTCAAAAGGAATACTGATTAGACCTTAAACCAGACACCATTGCAAATTAAGCAGTCTACTATGGATTATTACAGTTTGCTTGGAAGCAATCTTGTGAGCTGAAGAGATAAGAAGCAGAATGTGGTTCGTAGATCAAGTAAAGCAGAATTTGGTTGCTAGATCAAGTGCAGAGGTAAAGTTCAAGTCGGTAGCACAGAAGTGTTAGAACTATTGTTGATCAAGATAATTTTAGAAGATTTAAAGGATCAAACGGGAATGGCTAATAAAATTATTTTGCAACAAGTATGCCGTTAACGTTACTCATGATCCTATACAACATGATAAAACTAAAGCACATTAAAGTAGAAAGACATATCATAAATAAAAGGCTGATAGTGAACTGATTAATACTCCATACATCTCAACTAATGGTCAACTTCTATATGTGCTTATAAAATGACAATATTTCAAGAACTTATCTCCAACTTGGGAATGGAAGATGGGAGGGAGGGGGGCGCCGTTGAAAAACCTCTCAATGTTCCATCTCAACATTAGGAAACAAATTTTCCTTACATTATGAGATACCGATTAGAAAATCCTACTAATATGGAGAGTTGATTTGATTTGATATGATTTTATTTGATTCGTTGTAATTATTTGCCTATTATTCTCTTTGCAAAAGCTATATGTATCCATGTAAATGTTCATTCTCAGTACAAAGAAAATATCAATTTTGCTTCAATATCTTAGTTGGATGCATTCGAAGAGTCTGAAGTCCAAATTCAGTTGCCGATAATCACTAAAAAAAGCTTAGGGATTTGAAATCGAGAAAGAATAAAATTTGACTCTATCATTTAAGTTTCTGTTAAAGAACATATTCCAAGGGATGTGAGCATCATTTTTTATGAGGATACAAATAGGAGTGCTGTAGCGTAAGGAAATGCTATAAAAGTTGTAGGACACAAGTAGCTAAAGGAATATTATCAATCTAATTATCTTCCCATAACAAAATACAGGAGTGATCACTGCCTTCAAACTATTAAAGCAGCATGATTAGGTCATAGAGCCAACAGATGACTTTCTACAGAACTTTGTTGAGTCGCGGTACTTCTGACTTTAGAATCTTTCATGCACAACTACAAATGCACTTAATTACCCTATGCCACAAAGAAAAATATTCTAGTGGAAGATGCCATAATCATTTAGTCAATAAAGACAAGCTTTTAGAAACCAAATTCCTAATTCTGATACTTCCATCCTTCCGAGAAAGATAGTTTCCATCCCATCTAACAACACAATCTCTTGAAACTTTACCCATTGCGACTAAATATAATTCATCAAGATTGTCTCAATATTCTCAGCCAGTCCCTAGGAATACTAAAGAAAGAAGGTAATACAAAAGGATGTTAGAAGAACAAGCCTGTAGAAGAGTATAAATTGCATCTCTGTTATCGAATATATAATTTTTTATCTAAGAAGATATGTTTCTTATGATCAAAAGAGAATTTCATCAATAGATTATTTGCTCCACATCCTCATTGCCTGCTTAAATAATTTGAAACAAATGCAAATAACACGGCACCAAAATAAACTACTAAACTAAACTCCAAAGATGTGAGAATATTTCATAGAACTTTGCAGAGGACAGAAAAATTTTAGAACTTAGCCTTAATCTTTTTTAACACCTTTAATTCTTTAAATTCATCAAACTATCTCTCAGCTTGGATGGTTCCCTCTGATCAGTGTAGTTCACCACATGAGTTTTACTTTTATGATAAAAAGAAATGCCTAATGTTATAGAAAAGCGTCATGTTGTAGAAAGGTAATCTCAATAAGGAGCAAGGAAGTAAGTGAGAGAAATCAGTACCAGATTTCAGAAGCCGTAACACGATTTCGTCAAGTGCAGAGTTCGAAGGGGCACATACCAGCACCCGAGTACGATACTTGCGTATGGAATTGATCACCTCTGGTTTCTACACGAGAGAATTATGTTTATGACTATATGAGATTATTTTAACACAAAGGTAGAAGTTCTCAGACGTACTAACTCATTTCCAGTTGTTGGGAAGAAACCATCATCACCATCAACAGGCATGAAAATATCTCTGGGATTATTACCATTTAGCCATGGAGATCCTCGTCTCCAATAATTTTTTCTGCCAAGTATAATATATTTTAGTAAGCTATAACAAAAAAGTTATATCAGAACCTCTTAAAACACAAAATATGTGCATATAACATTTATTGTCCTCGAAGTCACAAGTAAAAATGGGCTCTTTGGAGTCACATCGTAAGCTATGAAAGGGTGTATACATAGATTCACACATATATACATAGATTCATATATATATATAGAGGGAGAGAGAGCAATGAACATGGTTAAAGGAAGATTAAGAGCTAGCACCCAACACATACTTTTCTTCCGTGGACATTTCTGACCCAAGTCTTATCCCATATATGTCACCCCTAGAAGGAAGAAAAGATAAAAATAAGATAAAATGAGCTTGAATAGAAAATGTAAAAATGCAAATTAACTCCAGCATTTCTCAAACCGTGGTAAATATCAGCACCAGCAGCAAAATGCTCAGTCCCAACCAAGAACTACAAAATAGGGGGGAAAAAAGAAGAGGAAGAAGAAACAAGAAGCTAGAGAAAGTTTTACTTGAAATGCGCTTTTGCTGGAGTTGCATGCAAAATGGCACTGAGGAGCCCAAGAATTGTCTGCGTTTTTCCAGTTCCCGGAGGCCCCTAGAGAAGGGAGAAACAGAGAAAAAAACAAAGAAAGCAAATACAGAGATGCAAATAATTAATACCTATATAATAAAATTCCTATCATGCAATCAGATTATGCCAACATATTATGAATATAACACGAATGAAAGAGTATAGCAATATAATAAGAATTCTTGAGCAGTTTCCAATATAGAAAATATTCTTCAACTGTAACACAGTCTCCATAGGAAAGTTCTAAAAATGCAGGAATAGTGTCTTATAACAAATATTGATGTGTTTGACAGTGTGTTTTAGAGAGAGAGAACTCTTTAGGGGTGGTTAGATTGATTTTTTTCCCTTGATCAAGCCAGGTTTAAGCCGATTCTAAAGGGAAAAGAAAGCTCAAGATTATTTTCCTATATTTCAAATGCCCAAAAGTCATAGGACTTGAATTAAAAAAGAAAAAGCTGGTATCACCAGCTTTTCCATGGTTTTAAGTGGCAAATACAATAGCTCTTGTAAAAATATGGAAAAAATCGACTACACATCTTTAAAATTATTACCGCATATTTTTAAAATTTATTATTGCAGATTTCTAGAAGTTATTATTGCATATTTTTATGATTTATTGCTGTAATTTTTTGGAATTATTACTATTGATTATATAGTTATTTACTCCTACAATTAAGAAGACTAAATATGGATGTAAAACTCTATAAATTCAGCATTTTGTACCTACTGAAAATAACAGAAAATAAAGGAAAAAAAACTTCTTTTTCTTGTCTGCGTTCATGGTATCAGAGCCAAGTCGGCTAGCTTGAATTTTCGTTTTTAAATCCTTCTCTTTTTATCATTTTTTTTTTGTGATGGTGCAAACAGCCATGCCTGGAACAGTGAGGATAAATGACATCAGTTCCATTGCCACATCTCTTGGAAATAACGCCAGGATGTTGTTACCGTCGGGATCTGTAATCCCCAACGGAATTAAAAATTCCCCAATACAATTAACCGTTCACAAACTGAGTGGAAAAAATTACCTAAACTGGATGCAATCTATTAAGTTGGTGGTCGATGGTAAAGGCAAACTTGGCTATCTCACCGGCGAGACAAAGAAGCCAGAAAATACAGATCTGACATGGCGGATTTGAAGCAAGAAAACTCCCTTGTAATGGCCTGGTTGATCAATTCCATGGAGGTTTCAATTGGGAAAACATACTTGTTTCTTCCCACTGCGAAAGAAGTGTGCGATGTTGTCCGAGAAACGTATTCAAATCTCAAAAATTCTTCACAGGATTTTGAGTTGAAAACAAGGCTTTGGCATACGAGGCAAGGTGATCGTGAGGTTTCTGAGTATTACAACGAAATGAAGGCATTATGGCAGGAACTTGATCTCTGCTATGAGGATAATTGGGCTTGTGCAATAGATAGTGCATGTTATTTGAAAAGAATGGAGAATGACCATGGTTTTGAGTTCTTGGCAGGATTGAATAAAAGTCTTGATGAAGTTTGAGGCCAGATTCTTGGCAAAACTCCATTGCCATCAATCTGGGAAGTGTTTGCAGAAGTGCGACAAGAAGAAGGTCGACATCGAGTTAATGTAGGAGAAAAAAACTCATTTACCCCAGAAGTTTCAACCCTTGTGACCAAAAGCAATCACAATAATTCTCCATTCCAAGCACGGGCAAATAAGAAAGGAGAAAAAGTATGGTGTGATCACTGCCATAAACCACGTCATACTAGAGAAACTTGTTGGGAATTACATAAGAAACCTCCTAATTGGAAGCCAAGGACTCCCAGTCAACCAAATCGTGACCTAAAGGCCTTTCACTCCACTACCGAGCAGAATGGGAACATAGAATCTGTTGTTGCAACACCTTCATTCAGTAAGGAACAGGTAAAACAACTGTATAAACTTTTTCAATCTACACAATTCTCTAAGACTGTAGCTTCCTCTTGTTCCTTATCCCAGAAAGGTAACTACCTTCAATCTGGCATTTTTAATGTGCCAACTATTCCTCTTTACCCATGGATAATAAATTCAAGTGCCACAGATCACATAACAGGTTGTCCTAAATTGTTTTCTTCTTATAGTACTTGTGCAACCAATCAAAAAATTAAAATTGTCAATGGCTCACTCTCAATAATTGCTGGAAAATGGTCAATTATTATCTCTAATACTCTTGTTCTTCACAATATTCTTCACGTTCCAAATCTTTCTTGTAATTTTTTATCTGTCAGTAAAATAACTCGGGACTTAAAATGTTGTGCTAAATTTTTTTCAAACTACTGTAAATTTGAGGATCAAGATACAGGGATGATGATTAGCAATGATAGGGAACATGGAGGTGTCTATTACTTTGATGATGGAAATTCTTTGTGTCAACAACCAAAATCCTCAAATCTTGGAGTATGTTTTAATTCTACTAGTGATGAAATAATTGTATTGCATTATAGGTTAGGTCATCCTAACTTCCAATATTTAAAATATTTATTTGCAAACTTATTTTATAATAAAGATTTAGCATTATTGCAATGTGAAAGTTACCACTTAGTTAAACAATATCGTGCATCATTCTCTACTCAACCATATAAACCATTTATGCATTTTTTTCTCTTATTAATAGTGATTAGTGGGGACCCTATAGAACATTAACCAACTCTGAAAAAAATGGTTTATAACATTTATTGATGATCATACACGTCTAAGTTGGATTTATCTACTTAAAGAAAAATCTAAAACAAAATATGTTTTCAAAAATTTTTATACCATGGTTGAAACGCAATTTCAAACAAAAATTCAAGTGTTTCAGAGTGATAATGGAAAAGAATATTTCAATCAAATTTTAGGGTCGTTTTTCTTAGAAAAAGGAATTGTTCATCACAGCTCTTGCAATAACACTACTCAACAAAATAGGATCGCATAAAGAAAAAAAAAGCACATTTTAGAAGTAGCTAGATTTTTAATGTTTACCAATAATGTAACTAAACACTTATGGGAAGAAGCAATTCTTACTACTACATATCTAATCAACAGGATGCCATTTTGAACTTTCAGACACCTCTAACAGTTTTCAAAAAATCATTCTCAATGTCTCGATTGACTTCAGATTTATCGTTAAGGATCTTTGGATGTGTTGCATTCGTTCATATACATAATCTTAATAGAGATAAATTAGATCCACGAGCAATAAAATATGTTTCTCTAGGGTATTCTCTCACGCAAAAAAGGTATAAATGTTTTGATCCTACCAGAAAAAAATATTTTGTCATAATGAATGTTACATTCCTTAAATCACAAAACTTTTTTAGTCCTCATCATTGAGGGGAGAAAGAAAATGACGACTCGGTGTTTGAAAAAGAAAATATTTCTGATAGTTACAAGAGTAATGAAACTGCAATATTTAATTTTGATATTTTGGATAAGGAAAACATGAGACCAACCTTAATGCCTGAACACAAAAAGACACTAGTGAAATGGATTATACACACTTCGATGATGAGAGGTTGTTTGAAAAAACTTACACTAAAAGAAATCCGATTCAAAGTAAGAAAGATGTAGTTATGTCTCCTCAAAGCCAAGAATCTGATCCGATATCAGGATCTGAAGAATCAGATACAATCTCTAAGTCTCTAGAACAAGTATATTATGACCCTCTAGACTTCCCTATTACTCTTAGAAAAGGAATTCAATCACGTACTCAACACCCTTTATCAAATTTTGTATCTTATAAGAACATGTCATCTTCTTACCATACTTTTGTCTCATAGTTATCAAGTGTAGATATACCAAAATCTATACAGGAAGCACTAACGGTTCCTAAATGGAAGAAGGTTGTTCTTGAAGAAATGGAGGCTCTAGAGAAGAATGGTACGTGGGAGATGACTGGTTTGCCTAAAGGAAAACTGATTGCTGGGTGCAAGTGGGTTTTCACTGTAAAGTTCAACTCAGATGGATCATTGGAACGTTATAAAGCAAAGTTAGTAACAAAAGGATTTACACAGACATATGAAGTTGACTATCAGGAGACTTTTGCCCCTATGGCCAAACTAAATACTATTCGAGTGTTATTCTTTGTAGCTGCGAATTTAGAGTTGCCACTATTTCAATTGGATGTTAAAAATGCATTCCTCAATGGAGAACTAGAAGAGGGAGTCTATATGGATCCGCCCCGTGGCTTTGAAGAGAAGTTTAAAGGAAAAGTCTACAAGTTGAAAAAATCATTATATGGACTAAAACAGTCTCCCTGATCTTGGTTTGAGAGATTTACCAGATTTGTTAAAAAAGAAGAGTATAATTAAGGACAATCTGATCATACAATGTTTGTAAAACATACTGGTGATGGAAGGATGGCTATCTTGATTGTATACGTGGATGATATAATACTTACCGAGAATGATGATGATGAAATATGTAGGTTGAAGAAACATCTTGCCTCATAATTTGAAATTAAGGATTTGGGGCCTTTACGCTACTTCCTGGGTATAGAATTTGCAAGGTCAAATATGAGAATTTCTGTATCACAAATAAAGTATGTTCTTGACTTAGTAGAGGAGACGGGCATGAGTGGTTGCAAACCAAGTGATACAACCATGGACCCTAATAAGAAGTTGGGAGATGCTCTTAATGGAATCCCAGTTGATAAAGGTAGATATCAACGTCTTGTAAGAAAATTCATTTATTTGTCCCATACAAGACTTGATATCGCCTTTGTGGTTAGTGTCATGAGTCAATATATGCACTTACCTTATGAGGAACATTTGGAAGCTGCATACAAGATTCTCAAGTATTTAAAGAGTACACCTGGAAAAGGGTTGTTCAAGAAAAATATTAATAAGAGTATAGAAGTCTTAACAAATGCAGATTGGGCAAGTTCAGTTTCAGATAGACGATCCACCTCTGGCTACTGTACGTTTGTATAGGGAAATTTGGTTACTTGGGGAAGTAAGAAGCAAAGTGTGGTTGCTAGAAATAGTATAGAAACTGAGCATAGAGCTATGGCAAATGGAGTTTGTGAGGTGCTATGGATTAAAAGAATACTTAAAGAACTGAGATTAGATGCAGAAGCACCTACGAAACTAAATTGTGATAACAAATCAGCTATAAGGATTGCACACAATCCAATTCAACATGATCATACAAAACATATTGAGATTATAGGCATTTCATTAAAGAGAAGCTGGAAAATGGAGTTATTTGTATGCCGTTTATGACTTCTGAGCAACAAACAACTGATATTTTCACCAAGGGGCATTTCAGACCAAAGTTTGAATCATTCATTGACAAGTTGGGCATGATCAATATCTATGCACCAACTTGAGGGGAGGTGTAAAAATATAGAAAGAATTGACTGCACATCTTTAAAATTATTACTGCATATTTTTAGGATTTATTATTGCAGATTTCTAAAAGTTATTATTGCATATCTTTATGATTTATTATTGTAATTTTTAGGAGTTATTGCTATTGATTATATAATTATTTACTACTAAAATTAGGAAGACTAAATATGAATGTAAAACTCTATAAATTCAACATTTTGTACCTACTGAAAATAATAGAAAATAAAGAAGAAAAAAAATTCTTTTTCTTGTCTGTGTCCAGCTCCATTGACCAAGTTTTTATATCAATACTCTGTAAAAATCAATAAAAATGTTACATTCAACAACTTTTGATTAACTAAAAGA
The DNA here is from genome assembly GCF_054855325.1 of Carica papaya. Lineage (NCBI taxonomy): Eukaryota > Viridiplantae > Streptophyta > Magnoliopsida > Brassicales > Caricaceae > Carica > Carica papaya. Next base: position 29,009,360 of record NC_142310.1, on the reverse strand, counting down.
CCAATAAACATTCGTCCTTCAAAATTGTCCGAAATATTTTCCGCTGCTCGACCGTATTCTCCCTACCTCTGCATGTCGGTGCCCACTGTTTTCCACCCACCTCTGGGATCGCCACTATCATTATCCACTAGCCTCCTGCTTCCTTTCCTTCCAGGACGAAAATACAATGGAGTCTCTTCCCCTTTTTCTCTGTGAGCACGAGGATTCTTCCCCTTTTGTTAGTCCCTAATGCCACCCATAGCTCAAGGTTCCTTCCTTTTTTATTGTCTCTAGTACAGTCCACCATTCATCCAGTAAATCCACCAGCCAATCTCCTTCCTCCACCTAATAAACTATCGAAACCCTAAATCCCTTGCCATTCTTGCTCAACCGCGGACCTTCAGCTTTCCTTCCCTCACTTACAATGTCATATTACTTTTTCTCCACCACCAAGAACTGCCGCTTCCCCTTGACTGCTCCTTCCATTCTCTAGTGTGGCGCCTCCGCCACCCAGAAGGCTTCTGTTTTCAACCAAAGAAAACGTCGAATTCACCAGCGGACTAACCTTCGCCACTGCCTTCACCTTCACCTTCGACTATCCTTCAACTAACCTTCCCCGTCGTCACTCGTCACACAACAAAAATGCTTTTCGCCCATGACTCTATTGTTTTATATGCTAGAGAAGGATCAATTGCTCAACGTTATATGTCCCTTTCTCTGTCTTTCGAACTTTCACTGGCCCCATAATTAATTTGGAAAAAATCAATTAGTTTGTTGAGGGAAATGCTTGCACCCCGATTATTGGGAGTAAATTCAACCATCTTCATTTTTTAAGTAAACGGGGCTGCTTTTGGGAGCACCAAGTCTAGGGATACCAACATTTAGGATCCTATGTCTTTGAAGATAAAGAAGAAGTTGGCAACTTAGAGGAAAAGACATCTTTTGAAGGGTGGCAGATTTACCCTTATCAAGATCAAACAGCTTGATTTCTAGTACTTCTTGTGAGTGTCTTATATTCCGGCCAAGGTGGCGAAGCACTTGGACTCCTTGCAGTGCAAGTTTTATGTGTTGATATAAAATATTGATGGTAATTTTCATCTTCTAGATTGAACTTAGCAGAAAAAGGTGTTTTGGTTGGGAAACTGGCCATTAACTCTTTGCCTGAGATGAATCGATCTTTGATTGCCAAATGGTTATGGAAATTTATGATGTGCAAGGGAGAACTATTGTCGGAGGGTCTCAAGCAAAGTACAACACCAAAGAAAGAAAGAGGATGGAGGACTTGTACAAATATACTTCCCTATGGCACCAACATTCAAGATGAAGTAACAGATAGTTGAGCTTTTGTCTTGAATGTGGTAAAATTCAAGGTTGGTAGCAAGGAAACTGCAAAACAATAAAAGGGTAGTGGTTTGAAGAGCGAACTTTACGCTAACGCTTCCCTAGTATTTTCTCCTCGGCTAGGAGCAAAAGTGCAACACTTTTGACCAGTTGGATTACTCGGCTAATCAATCGGATGGGATAATAAGTTCTCTAAAAACTTCAATGATCTATACTTTGATGGATTTCTATATTTAATGGCCATAATATCCAAGTGTTGCGTTGACCCTCCTAAAGATGATTGTCTCATGTGGCCCTTAATTAATGGAACATTTTTGTGCTTCTACGTAAAACTATACTATATGAGCAGCCAAAATGAAGTAGCCGTTGAGTTACCATGAAGGCAGTGTGGAGTAGAATTCTTACGAAGGATTTGACAAAGAATACCAGAGGAGAAAAATAAGGATATGCTACTACCTCTTAGTGTTAACTTGTTATGTTTTATTTTATTACGTTATGTTAATGTATTTTGTTTTGTCTTTCAATCAACTAGAATAGGCAGTTGGGATAGCAGTTAGCTGCTTATGAATTTCACTTGGTTTTGTTAATGGATAGGCAGTTCCTAGTTTAAGGGAACAATTACTATTTGAGTCTCATTTGTAACTAAGTCTGACAAGAATAATAACGTTATGAAGAGAATAACTTTTGAAAAAGTTTGTTCAAGCTCTTGGAGATAGTTTGGCCCATCCAATTAATCCCATAACAGGATTTCAAAATAAGGACTGTTACATTTAATACAATGACCTATTATTACTGGTGAGTTACGATCCCTATTTCTTAATTTCAAATTTTTTATTACACATTGTTTTAATGTTTGTTGTCCTCATAATTCCATGTTACGATAATGTCGTCAACGTATACTAGGATGTTATAACTCCCCCTAACAAAAAGAGTGTGATCTCCTTGAGACTGCTTAAATTCAAAATTTATCACAACCTATGCAAACCTGTCAAACATGCCCTTGGTGGTTGTTTAAGTCCATATAAAACATTTTTTAGTTTATGTACCTTATTTGGTTTTACTTCTCTGTCAAAATCTGGTGGAATATCCATGTAGATTTTTTCTTCTAAATCGTCATCAAATAAAAGACATTTTTTATATCAAATTGTTTATTTGTCAGTCAAAGTAGACAGCTAATAACGACAAAATTCGCACAATATTCATCTTGCTTATTGGTGCGAATGTCTCCTAATAGTCTATTTCATATGTCTATATATAGTCTTTTGCCACCAATCTCATTTTATATCTCTTGATTGTTTCATCTGTTTTATATTTGATTGAAAAAACTCATTTGCATCCCATTGCTTTCTTGCTTTGGGTATATCTACCATTTCCCAAATTTGATTCTTTCCAAAGTATCTCCATTTCCACACTCATAATATTTTTTCATTTTTCCAAATACAATATCTCAAATACTATGTTCGGTACATACTCATTATTCAAACTTGTGAAAAAATTTATATAGGTTGATGAGCACTTATCAAATGACACAAATTGTGAGATAGGATACAAAGGATGCTTAGTACATTCCATTGTACCTTTACAAAGTGCAATCATTATCGAATAATTGTATAAGTTTTTTGGGATTTACGTCAATTCTAGGATCAATGTCAAGGTTATTAGACCTGTTGTGCCTCACTATTCAGTATCTTCCTCTTTATATGCACTTGAGAAAACCTAAAGTCTAGTATGATCTCTTGAGAGAATGGATTTTAAACGTTTTCTTGTAGTGGTGAGTTTTCTGAAGATTCTAAACATTCTTTTATGGTGATAAATTTTCTGGCAGGTTCTTAACATTCTTTTGCGATGATGGTTTTGAGATGTGTGGCAAAAATAGTAGGTTAAAATCTATTGAAACTTCTGTATCCTTATCTTCTAATATAGACTCCTCCTAAAGATAAGGTTGAGTGACGTAAGTCTCTTATTCAACAAATGTGATGTCCGCAGACAAAATTTTTAGGTAGGCGGATGGTAACACTTGTACCCTTTGTGAGAGAAGTACCCCACAAATACATATTCTAGGGCCTGCGGATCAAGTCTTCCACTTTGGTGAGAATGAATATGAGCAAAGGCAATACATCCAAATATCCGTTGGACTAGATGGTTAGTTACACTTACTGTTGAGTAAAACTGCTGAAGTGTTTCAAGATAACTTTTGAAGTTAAGAAAACTTATTGGCGTGTGATTAATAACATAGGTGGCAGTAAGGACGGTTTCACCCCAACATTGTTTTGGAACGCTGTTTGGAAGAGAAAAGCTCCACTGCTGGTTAAAAGATGACTATATTTGCATTCCACTACTTCGTTCAGTTTTGAAGTGTGTATGTAGGATAATTCATGAAGAATTCATTCTTGATGGAAGAATGATTAAAGTGTGTGATTGAAAAAATCTTTGGCATTTTCGGCATAGGATTTCTTCATAGATTTTCCAAATTGGATATTTATAATATTGCAGAATCGGGATATGATATGGCTAACATCATATTTGGCTTTAAGTAAAAATAATCATGTGGCTCTAGTGTAATCATTAATAAATGACACAAACCATCGAGCCCCAAAAATTTTAGTTATATAAGATGGTCCCCAAATATCATTGTTGATTAATGAAAACGGAATTAAACTTTGTTTACTACTAATGGGAAATGTCACAATTATGTTCTGTAAACTCGGAAATATCACAGCAATTCTGGATTCTTAAACAATGAGGGAAACACAACCCTTAAGATGGAAACTAATGGGTGTCTAGGTCTTTTATGGTGAAGGCAAAACTTGTGTATAAGGTCACTAATAATAACAGAGAAGAATTCCTAAGTGAATTAAAATAGTAGAGTCCATTTTTTATTTCAACACGTCCAATTATCTTTCTTGAATTTTGATCCTGAAAGTCATAGTGAAAAGAGCCAACTATTACTTTACAATTCAAATCTTGTGATAATTTATTTACTAACACAAAACTAATACACAATTTGGGGACAAGTAATACATTTTTGACGACAATAGTAGGGCTAAACTTAATGTTGCTCTTGCCTGCAATAATATTGAAAGAACCATATATAGTGACAATCTTTTTATTACTTGGATATGGAACATATGTATAAAAATATTTAAAATTATTGGTCATATGATCTGTAGATCTTGAGTCTATAATCCAAGATTTTTCAAATGATTTATCTGAGATATTTAGTTCCCCTGAGGTAGAAGTCATACCTGAATGTGTCAATAAATTGGTACTTGTTTTATTTCAAAAAAATAAATAAATTGATACTCGTTTGTTTTTTTAGAAATTCAAGACAAATCCTTAGTCTTTCAATCTTCACTCCTAATTTACTAAGATATGAAGTTGTCGTGTTGGGATTTACTCTAATAATTTGGGACGTACTTTCCAACATTCTTTAAGAATTGGATTGTAACTAATTGCCAAAAAAAATATCGAATAGAATTTTATTCGGAACACATGGATACGTAAAGTCGTTCACATCTAGTCGTGATGAGGGCAACAAGAGAGAGCTGTGGATGACGTTGCGTGCTTGTCGACAACTATTGAACGCACAGCTGGAAAGACAAGAGCGTAGCAAGAGTCACGACTTGCGACTGGTGACTCATGACAGCAAAGAACAGCAGTTGCTTCCATGGCTGACTATGAAGCCCGCTAGTGGTGGACGCAGCCAGTCTTGTGGTGGTCGACAGTAGGGGTTGGCCATAAAGACTGGCTCTTTTTAATTTTTTTTATAATTTCGACGATGAAGGTCGAATAGGGTATTTAAAAGAGTTTAAGAATTTCTTAGCCTAAAATTCTAATACCATGTTAAGAATGGTTTTTCCATTGATGTATAGTTTATTAAATATTACAGCTCTATATATAAAAGTATTTTAGGACGGAAAAAGAAACAGACAATTAATTACAAATGGTATGATTTTCTCCTTTAACCTGATTTGTTTTCTCTATAACACTCTGAATTATTTCCTCTCTAATATTCTGATTTATTTTCTCTTTAACATTCTGATTTACTTCATCTTTAATACTCTGATTTATTTCTTTTCTAACACCCTAATTTATTTCCTCCCTAACACTCTGATTTACTTCCCTTTTAATTCCCTGTTTTACTTTCTCTTTAATACCATAATTTTCTTCCTCTTCATCTTTAACAAAAATCTCTCTTTGAGAGTCCAGGGTTTTCAGTAAGTAACTGAGATCTCATTTCTTCAAATTTTTCTTGATACTTAATCATTGAATCTTCTTGCACTAGATTATTAAATTCCTCCACAATATCAATACCAACTAACCCCCAAACCTTTTGCAAAATTATTCGAGAGTACATCCCATTTTAAGACTCTTGGAGCGTTTATCTCCACTTTATCTCCTAAATAAAGAGTTTTTGTTTCTACTTTGTTTTTCTTCTGCTATGTTATAGAAATGAAACGATTTCACACATTGTCTTATCAATGTTCTAGGGTTTTGATACTCGAAGATGAGAATATTCGCCTTTGGTGTGGGGCTTCCCGACGGGTTATTCCACGGATTTGGCATGCAACTAACCCCAACGTCTTGTTGCTTTGGGGTGGGGAGTAAATCACGATCTTGACTCGGTATAAAAGATGAATGACTTACATTCAATGACGACTCACCTAGCCCTACTACCCCTCGTAGCATCTCTGCAAGTTGTTCGAACTTTTGGTTGAGAAGCACCCTAGTTTGACATTGTACAATGTACATCTCAACCATGAAGTCAAAGACCTTCAGGTCAACTACTCTCACGTTGTCCTCCAGGGTTTGTATTTTCTATGGTTAATTAACCGCCATATTTCCTTTGTTTTTTGCCATAGCCATAAAACTTGAGAGCATTTTGTTAGAATCAATCTACTCTGAGACCAAGCTGTCAGGTACTTTCAACATATACCCAACAACGGTGAGTATAAGAATGAGAAGAAAGATGATTAAATTGAAAAGAAGAGAAAAAAGAAGAGTAAAGGAGAGAGAATACTTGAAAATACAAAGAACCATTAGAAATACGCTTGATATTCAAACTTATCATGCTTAGAACAAAGAATACAAAGTATTTTCAAACCTAAGAAACAAGAATCGCCATGAATAATCCCTGAAAACCCGCCATAAAAATAAAGCGATAGGGAAAAGAACCCTAGCTGCCAACACCCCAAATGAACCTCTAACTTTGATACATCTCCTCCAACCCTAATTTCCCTTAAATATCTACCCTAGATTTGTGCTACGTACCCCCAACGCTCACCAATTAATGCCACGTAGCCCACTTAACCCCTGCTTCAGTCAATAGCCGACATGTTTCCTCTCTTACTCCAAATTACGCCAAGTCTTGCCAACTGTTCTCCGCTTGTAAACCAACACTAATCTTTGTTCTCTACTACCTGCTTTATTCCTTCCTTTGTGAGTTCGTTTAAGTTGCATGCTTCTGGTCTAATTTTGCGCCATGTGAGCTCGTTTCCTCATACGAACCTTCTTATAACTTGGCATTCGGTTGCTTCATG